>NC_071996.2:114351041-114657083 GCF_028885655.2 Pongo abelii
CGTGGATATTTAGCTGAGGGTCTTTACAAGCAAAGTGTTGAAGATACAGCCAGCTTTCTCCTTGCTGCTTATAGTAAGATGAGAGAGGAAGGAAACAAATTGAAGAAGTAACTATTAAGCAAAAAAGAACCAGCACTTGATGGTTTGGAAGCTTCTCAGCCTATCTTGGTTTCTAAGAATGCTAAAATGAAGATACTATCTGTTGGGAAAGTGTACCCTAGAGAGGGGTCCTAGGTTGTGACCGGACAATATGTTGCTGTGGAGATGAGGTATGAGACTCATATATCCATTCAACCGTCGCAGCTGAAGCCATAAATAGAGATGAGATTATCCAGGAAAAATCTGTGGTGAAGCCTCTTGTCTAACGATGGAGATACTTATGACATACATGGGAACCCCACAAGGTTTTTGCGAAATGTTATACCAGCAAAAATGCTGTCAGATTAGCTGAAAGGGACTAAGACTGAATGAAATGAGACAAAGTTATCAGATTCCCAAAATTCTACATGCAGGAAAAAGGCTGATAGAGTTATTCAGTTGCAAACATCTGTTATCTTTAAAGAAAAAAGAGAAATTACTCTGAGGGCAGACCCTTGGGTGCAGAGACCAGGACCATGGGCCCAGAGGCAGAGGATTGAGCTGAATTAGAGACATCCTTTATACTAAAAGACAATAAATACTTTTCTTGAGTAAACTAGGGGTGGGGGCCATGAGAAGAGCACTACTCTGCAGTAGGACACTTGCCTGTTTTATTACAGAAGTAAAAGAGAATTTAAAAATTATAAAGTTGTGAGGACACTTGCCTGTTTTATTACAGAAGTAAAAGAGAATTTAAAAATTATAAAGTTGTGAGGACACTTGCCTATTTTATTACAGAAGTAAAAGAGAATTTAAAACGTATAAAGAAGGAACAAGAAACATAAAAAAAGACAAATACATAGATTTAAAAGGAAACAGATTCTCAGAAATAAAAATAAAAAAAATAAGTGAACACGTTGAAAATAGCTGAATAGAGCATTAAGAGTAATAGTGAACTCAGAGAAAGATTTAATGAGGTTGCACAGACATACAAGAAGAAAGTATATATTAAATATGGGTAAATAAACTTCAGAGATTGAGTAGGAAATGTAAAACATGAAATTAATTGGTGTCTTGGGTGAGAATAAAGAGAAAGAAAGACAATATCTAGAATAATAACTCAGAATTTTCCAAAGCAAGAGAAAGACATGAATCTTCACATTCAAGAGGCACAATGAAAGCCAACCATAAAAACATTAAAAAGAAACTTATACTTAGATTCATCAAGTAAAAAATTTAAGAACAAAATAATTAAAAGAATTTTCAGAAAAAAATTGGAGAGAGAAGAAAAAGAGAGAAAGATGCATTTTTAAAATTAACAAAAATAAGTTCATATATAAGTAAGCAGTAGCAGTATAAATCATCAGCTATTATGTCTAATTAAGGTTAAAAATATTAAATGTATAATCTTGGCCTAAACTGCAGATATAGCAAGAGATGGTAATAAGAGCTCAAGTGTTTCATGATTCTTTGGCATTAATTTTAGACTTTGTGTAGTTAAGTAGGGTAAATTAAAATTTTATAATATCTACAAAGAGTAAAACTTCTAATTTAATGAGAGGTGGAAAAGGGGGAATAAGAGTGCTTATATGATACTTACTATGTGCAATATACTGTTCTAAATGCTTTCTGTGTTTTATTTAGTCCTCACAACAACCTTAGGGAGAGAGTATTGCTGTCATCCCTGTTATCAAATTAAATAATGAGACACAGAAAGACTAAGAAAGTTGCACAGAATCATAGGACTTTGAGTATCAAAGGTGAAATTTGAAGCCATGCAGTCAGGCTCCAGAACATAAGCTCTTAACTACCAAATACCATTCTCTCTGCATAAAAAAAGACAGGGCAAAAATAAATCCAAAGGAACCATAACCATTCACGCATTCATTCAGCAAATAGGTATCAAACCTGTACTCACTGCAAGGTAGCATTCTAGGCACTAGAAAGACCCTAATATAGTTTTTAAATAGATCAAGTAAAATTGAAGAATTTAAAAGAAGAAACTGCAAAAAAAATGATTTTTAATACATTTCTCTTATTGATAAATCAAGCAGACAAAATAAATCAATGATAAATAGAAGATTTGAACAATGCATATAACAAGCTTATTCAAATAAGATATCTAACATTACCACCCAACAGCTTTTCAAGCACTTATGGAACATTTCAAAAATTGATCATATTCTAGCCATAAATCACGTTTCAAAAATTTTTCATGACCCCGTATGATATGGACACATTCTCTGAGCACGATGCTATTCATTTAGAAATCAATACCAGAAAGGGTATTTTTAAAACTATATACCTCATACTAAAAAGAAAAACAAAAAATCCTCTAAATACCTAATAGGCTGAAGAAAAAATTCTCAATGGTAATTACCCTTAGAATTGAATGATAATGAAAATACCTTTCAGCAAAATTATGGAATATAACAAAGTAGCTCTTAGAAAGAATTTATAGCCCTATTCATGAATTGGAAAAGAAGAAAAGATTAAAGTAGGTGAGCTAAGCATCCATATAAGAAGTTAGGAAATAATAATTTATAGAATCAAATAAAGTAAGATAAAGAAAGTTACATTAATAGGCAAAAACTAATAAAGAGGATTAAAACAAAGTTATTTTTTCTTTGAAAACACTAATAATGTTAACAAACCTCTAGAAAGAGACACAAAGTCTCTTAAAGGAGAAGCATCTCTGGTACATGCAAAGAACAACTGAACAACTGAATACTGTGTGTTTGGAGCAGAGCAAGTGAGTGGAAAAGAGCAGGAAACAATCAGAGAGGTGACCTAGGGCTAGACATAGGCTAGCCCTATGAAATGGGCTTTATAGCCCATTGTAAGGAATTTATTCTACTAAAATTGGGACCTATTGGAGTATCTTAAGGTGAAAAGAGATTTTATTAAAAAGTGATCCTCAGTTGGTGTGTTAAGAAGATTTTTAGGAGAAAAATGATGGAAGTGGTAGACCAGGAAGAAGGCCCTTTCAGTAGCCTGGGCTTGGCAAAAGATTAGGGACTTGGATATCCTATGTTGGAGGTGAATTTGATACAATCTGGAGGTAGAGCCAACAGAATTTCTGGTTTTTTTGGTTGTTGAGAAGGAGATTATAGAAGACTTAGCTACAGTGGTAGTGATGAAGATGGTGAGTAAGTTACATATAATTGATGTTCTGAATGGGATAGGAACTGCATACTAGCCTTGGATTTTATATTGGCTCTGAAGTCATCACATAAAGTAGAAATTATATTGTTATAAGTATTTGTGAAAATTCCTTAGAAAGGGAACATATTGGAGACTGATGTTTTGTACTTACTTGATTAAATGTAAGGGCTGTCTTTGTTAACAAACTTTCAAGGTCAGTGTTTACAGTGATTAGATTACTGTTCAGCAACTAATGACTTTCTCCTTCAATCTCCAAGGGAGAAGTATTCATTAGGACTCCATGAATGCTGTGTTTGCCATGTGACTTTCTCTGGCGAAGTGTATGTTGGTGTACCAGTTCTTAGGAGTTAAAAGATGTCACATTTTTCTAATGGCCCATTGTAGAGCTTCTGTCGTCCACTATAAGAAAAAAAAATACCCCATTAGTTGATGCCCCTCAAAACATCATCTCAGAATATGAGACACAGAACACTCCTGAGCATAATCCACAGCTGAAAGACTACCCAAGAGGACCTGCAGACTGAGAAATGTACACTTATTATAGAAAGCCATTGAGATTTTTGCATTGTTTCCTAAAATGCATCATTGCAATAGACATCTGACTAATGCAGTTATTTTCATTTTGCAAGTCAAAAAAGTCAGATGTGCAGAAAATAAGTCATTTGGGTAAGGTAGATCTGGAGACTCAGACTCAAAACTCTGTCATCTTTTTGCTGTTCACCCTGGCCTCTCAAATATTTATTGCTAAACTTTCCATGGCCTCCAGATGAGTTTTTCTTATCTGTGGAAATTTCAGACTAATATTTATAGTTATATTCTTTTTCTCACTTTTATTTATTAAACACTTATTGATTACTACTATGTCCCATATATAATGATGAAGCTACTTGTTTGCCATTTAATGAGATTTTTTTTCACTACTGTTTTGCTCTGCTGATGGGTCTCTGTCCAGGTTTTGATTCCTTTCCATGTCCTATCTGCCTTATGCTGCTACAAGGGTACCATATTGCCTGACGCATGAGTCTTAAATTATGACAGAGATAAATTTGTCACTTTCAGTGAAGACAAGGTCACTTGACAATCTGGTGCAGACAGAGTTGGATTGGATTTTAATTCATAGGCAGAGCTTTATGAATAGGTAATTGTCATGATCGAAAAACACTAATGTTAGAAGGAGAGAAAAAAATAGTTTAGGAAAATAATGCTAGCATAGTTATTGTGAAAAAATGAACAATATATGAATGTTAACAAAAGAGATTCTTGTTTCCTAGGTCTCCAGCATCTATGGTGAAATATGTAATTACCAATTTACATCTGCTTTTCCTCATTCTCTAAGCAGTCCTGGTCCTACGCATTTGGTGATCAGAATTAAAAGAATGGGCAGAGAGAAAAAGAACTAGAGAGAGAGAAAGAACTATAGAGACAAAAAGAAAAGGAAAAACTGTCTTTGCTGACTCAATCCTCTTTTGTGATATTTTCTAGCAATGGAAGATATGGGAGGCAGATTTTTGGTCCTCATGACCTTTGCATTCTGTTACACATGCATGGTTATATAAGGTTGCATACAAAAGGGACTTTGCAGGTGTAATTGCAGGTGTTAGTAATCAGGTGCTCTCAATATAGGAAGACTATCATGGATTACCAGCGTGGGCCCAATGTAATTACATGAGCCTTTAAAAGCCTGATAAATCTGCCATGTGGATGAAGCAGAAGAATTCAGAATTCAAAACATGAAAATGATTCAGGGAGCTTACATTTTCCTTCCCTTGTTCCATAAGCAAGAGTCTATCTTTGTTGGCTTTGATGATAAAGGGGCCACAATCCAAAGAATGCTAATAGCCTCTAAAACTGAGAATGATCCCTGGTTCACAGCCACAAAGAAAACGAGAGAATTCAGTCTTACAACAGCAAGAAATGGGATTTAACCAGCCAGCTAAGTAAGTTTGGAGGTGGATTTTCTTCCAGAGCATACCTGTAAGTTCCCATCTGGCTGACACCTTCATTTCATCTTTCTAAAACCCCAAGCAAAGGACCCATTGAGCTCAGCATGGACATCTGACTGACAGAACTGAAAGATAATAAATGCATGTTATTATAAGCCAAGAAGTTTTTGTTAATTTGTTTTGGTAGCAATAGAAAACTCCTACAGCAGAAGAGAAAGGGAACTTAAATAGATGTTGGAGATATAAACATAATAAAGATTTCAGAGAGACAGGGTAATGAAGCTGTATGCTGAAAAGAAATTGGAGGAAGAGTTTTGGGATGCAAGATTTTGGAAAAGAGAGAAAAGGAGTACATACTCAACTGAAATGATTGTTAAAGTGATTTCTGCTATGAGCCGTGCTTCTTCAGATGTGAATGACTTTATTCAGAGAGATCAAGAGGGAGCCTGGAAAATATTTAGTTTATATAGATAAACTGGAGTTGGAGAAAGAATAAACATAATAAAAATAAACAGAAGACATTTTGATAATCCAGAAATAAACGATTTACTCTTGAACTGACATGGTAAGAATGGCAATAAAGAGATTAGGCCCGGTTATAGATAAATCAAATACTGAGTGTGGAAGATTGCCAACTTTGCATACTTAGGAAATTTACATTAGTGATATCATCTGGCTCTGTGTCTCCACCCGAGTCTCCTCTTGAATTGTAATCCCCACGTGCTGGGGGAGGAACCTCTTGGGAGGTGATTGGATCATGGGGGTGGTTCCCCATGCTCTTCTTGTGCTAGTGAGTGAGTTCTCACGAGATCTGATAGTTTTATAAGGGGCTCTTCCCCCTTTGCTTTGCGCTTCTTTCTCTTGCCTCCTTGTGAAGAGAGATGTGTTTCCTCCCGTTTCCACTATGATTTAAAGTTTCCTGAGGCCTCCCCAACTGTCTCAACAGAACTGTAAGTGAATTAAGCCTCTTTCCTTTATAAATCACCCAGTCTCAGGTATTTCTTTATAGCAGTGTGAAAATGGACTAATATAGTTAGTGTATTGCTAAATAACCCGATTTTAAGAACAGGATAGTCAGAAGTAGCTTTAGGGAACAGAAGTGTGTGAGCTAATTCCATTTAGTTTATTAAAGCATGGTTATTGGTCATTAGTGATCTTTGCAATCAATTTATCTATTGTTAGGGGCTTTGTATAGTTTTGCAAGATAAAAAATAGACTTATTGTGTAACAAAAGCAAAATATTGTAAAATTCAAAGGTGAACTCATTTATTTGTATATTTCTCTTTGAAACAAGTACCTAATCTGCAAGCTTTGCTTTCCTTCTAGAATTACCTGTCTTTAGTATCTCTTCTATACACTGAGTAACTACTGAAATCTCAGGTAATCGAGTAAAACATGAATTAACTAGACTGCTTGTGGAACAGGTGCTCTGATTAAGCTTATTTTCTAGTTAAATCAGAATAAATCAGAAAGCTCTTTTATTTTATTCCTTATTGTTGACAATCTTCACAAAATTCATACATCTACTTTCTTGTCTTAGTGAATAGAGCAGAATGAACATAATTTCTCTTTTCATTTTGATGTGATAAGGTACACATGTGGGGCAGGGATTTGCATGGGATATGAATTCAACCTAGATTGTCATTCAGATTGAATACATCTGATAACCTTAATTCAGGGGATCTTTCCAAAAAACAGCAGGGTCAATATTAAAAAAATCAATATGCTTAGTTGTGTTGTGGCCATTATTTGTGCTTATGTCATATAAATGATAAATTTATATAAAGCTCTGGAACACATAAAACAAGAGTTCTTCATGCAAAACAAGATGACATTTTCTAAACCAAATTTGACTGGCTTATTTTTCAAAATATTCATAAATGATGCCAGTATTTTAAGAGTAAGCAATATCTTTCTCTTCCCTAGAAATTTCTTCTGTTTTCTCTAATTTTCTATGAATTTCATTATATTGTTAATATCTCATTATGAATCTTGTTATTGAGATTTTAATGAACCTCCTTATCTCAATATCATTGTATTCACTCTGGTTCTAAAATTCTATGCTTCTACATTTCTAGACAAGTTAGTAAGGGCTCAACTTTAGGCTAGCATTAAAGGTAATATGGACGGTGCTGAAGCAACTTCAAGCAGGTGATTACCATTGCTCTTGGTCCCGAATGCTGTGGCGAACCTTTTGCACAATTGCTTTCAACTGATCTGTTTTCCCCGCGATAGATTTTCCCATTTCTCATCCCTACCCCGACACTCATTCACAAGGCAAATAATTTCCTCCTAAAAAATCCAGGACCAGTATCTGAAACACAACAGGAAATACTAAAATGTATAACGCTTTATTTTTTTCCAATCATCCCCTATAATCTGTAAATGCAAAAAAAACCAAAAGTTAGTTTTAATGCGATTTTAGAGGACCTCACAGAGGAGACACCTAGATAGGAGAGAGTTGAAACCAGTTGAGCCTATTGAAACAAAGTAAAAGGTAAGAGCTTTTAAATGACCAAGTGGTGACACCAAAGGAGATTAAAACTGTAAATGGATGTGGACCCTTAAGGTCTAGATGAAAAACTGAAAAGGTTTGTGATTTACTGCTTTGAGGACAATGAGGCCAGGAGATGATTTATTCTCAATTTTTATTTGTATCTTGAAGAAAGACTCATTAGGTAAATATAAGTTTAAGTACAATTTGTATTAAAGAGTAATAAAATTTGAATGTACCTATTAAACATCAAACGGAAGGGAAATTCTGCAAGTCATACAGTGCTCAAAGTTTGCTGGCTGACACTGTGTGACTGACACTTTCCTGAAAGCTCACACAGTTTAATGAGTGTGTCTTCCTACATTCCACGTGGAAAGGAAAACAATAAACACTGAGTCCATTGTACCAAAAGTGTGTACTGGGAGCTGACCTATGCTCTTTTGTAAAATCAATTTGGCGCTCACCCTGTGTTCTCCTCCAACTGGACTTGTCTTATTAAATTGCATTTTATTTCCTTCCACCTCTACCGCTTCCCTATTGTTCTCTCTACTGTGTCTGCCAATTACATGTGACCTTGCTGTTTTCACGAAGAAATCCTGCAGCCCTTTAACCTTTCAAAACTCAGATATTCTCCTACACACGCTAAGGCAATAGAAACATGTTTTGGAATAATATGCCAGATAGAGTGATAAGTCTCAAGAGTGAGAAGTTATATTTGACCGTGATAAGTATTACGTTTTAACGTTAACTAGACCCATGCAATACCTGTGTATAAATATTGAAAGTGATGTTTATAAATGAGTTCCCATCATAGTATTGCCTAAAAATTGGATTCTTTAAAAAAATTTTTCTTCAGAACATATTTATTTGCACCTCTGTCACAAAAATAAAATTGAATTCACTATCTCCTCCTTGTTACCAAGGGCTCTGGGTTAGTTATACAGCATGATTGATATGGATCCTGGGGGAGTAAAACTGCTCTTGTTTATAGAGTGAAAGAGAAGTTTTTTTTTTTTTTTATCTATAACTATCAGTTTTTAAAGGTGAACAAACCCAGGTATTCAGATTCACATTGTATTTTTTCTCTATTATGCCTTCTCAGTAGAAATATGTAGTGAAATCCTGGTCTGAGTAAGGTCCTGTTATGGCACTTGCCACTTCAGTGCACTCTGGTACTTCACCATTTACTCTTAAAAATGAAGATGGGATTTTGCTTATATTACTACCACAATTATTAAAACAACAACAAAAAATGGTTTTGCTGAAGGCTTGGGCAGTTTGGAATGTGTTTAACCATTATTTAAAAGCTGTACTGATGCTGTAAAAATCCTGGGTCATAGGGTAAAGCTATTAATGTTAGAGAAGAGACAAAGGAGAGTGTGCATTTAAAAATAGAATGTTGAGGCAAATTAATTTACTTATATACCATATGCAAATGTTTTGGATATTTTTCATAAGTGTCCATCTGGGAAATCCTTTGTGTTGCTGATAATTTA
Organism: Pongo abelii; assembly: GCF_028885655.2. Taxonomy (NCBI): domain Eukaryota; kingdom Metazoa; phylum Chordata; class Mammalia; order Primates; family Hominidae; genus Pongo; species Pongo abelii. The sequence continues at coordinate 114,360,218 of NC_071996.2, forward strand.
ACATGTTACTATCTCTGCTTTGACTTTTTGAAAATACACTGGTTAAGAGGGACTAATGCTTTAATATTATTTTATTACTATATATTAATGTTTCAAGTTTGTGTTATAGATTACTTTAAAATGGACCATTTTTGGTCAGTTAATCTTAAGTTATGAGTATTGGGGACTTCGAAGAACAAAATGAGAATGTATGAATTTCTTATACATGAAGGATATGGGAAATGACTAACAAGGCGAGATTTTACAGTGTCTTCTTTTTGGTTCTTGCTATAGACCAAATGTTTGCTTCCCCCGCCCCACCTCTTCAAATTTATATGTTAAAACGGAATCCTCAATATAAGGGTATTTACAGGTGAGGCCTTTGAGAGGTTATCGGGTCATGAAGGCAGAGCCCTCATGAATGGGATTAGTGCCCTTTTTTAAAAAAAGCCCCAGAGAAAATATGCTTTGATTTGGTGCTTTGATCAAGAACTTTCCAGCCTTTCGAACTATGAAAAATAAATTTCTATTGTTTATAAGCTACTTAGTTTATGATATTCGGTTCTAGCAGCCTGAGCTAAGACAGTTTTGTTCAGTCAAAAACAAAAGAAAATTAAGAGCAGACTATGGGAATGAGAATGGTAAAAATAAATCAGAAAGGCAAACCCTTCGGAGCAAAATGATTCAGAAAGCTTTTCTCTGAAGCCCCAGAGAATGAATCAGTATGAGCTTTCCAGTATTTCTATCAACAGCTCATATGCTGCTTAACTTCAAGTTCTCCTATACTGAGAATTCTAGAGACACACAGCAGCGTTTTCTGCACCGTGCAACCTAGTATATTTCTGGTGAAAGTGATCACTAACTTACATCTTGATAATGCATGCGATTCTATGAAGCCTTGGTTTCTTTCTCCACAAACACACAGAAATAACTCAGCCAACTCAACATCCTCTGCTTTTTTTTTTTTTTTTAAGTTCTTTTCTACTCCTCTTGAAGATATACTATGTTGTTTCTTTCTGAAAATCTCACTGCCTTTGGAGACTGATTCTTCTGAATTACCTCCATGGGCTCCTCTTCATCTTGACATTTCCAAATTGTAGGTCCATGGGCCTACTCTTTTCTTTTTGTAGTCTTGTTCTTCAGATCTCTCTCTCTTTTCTCTTCTCTCCTACCCCTGCCTCTTTTCCTTTCTCTACCTCTGGCTCTTTTCTCTCTCCCTGCTTCTTTATTTTAACCACCTCTCTGTATTTTTAATCCCCCCTTACAAGATCTAGGTCTTTTGTTTCTCAAGTATTTTTAAATGTCAAATGGGTACTTCCAAAGCAAAATATCCTCACTAAACTAATGTTTTTCCTTTTAAAACTAGCTTATCTTCCTTATAGTTCTATTAAAAACAGATACTATTTGAATGTCTCATGCCCAAGATATCAGCCCCTCAACCCCCAAACAATACATACCTGCTGTATTGGATTAGGCTTCTGAGAAGCAAAGGCTGAGCCAGGAATTTGATATTGTGACTTACTGGAGGAGAGCTTGTCAGGAAATACCTGTAAAGATGTAAGAGAAAGGAAAGGAGTCTAGTAAGAATGTGATACTAGGTAAAGAGGAGGAAGGAATATGGTTTTGGAGCATAAACTAAACCATAGAATTGTTTTCCCTTTAACACAAGACTGTTAAAGTTAAAGTCATTTGTGCCTTATTAACTATTAACTGACTATAGGCACCTTTAAAGATGGGGTGGGTAACTTCCCATGCTAGTTCACTCAATTCAGTGGAAGGCAAATTTCCTGTGACATGAGGCAGCTTTGAGCCTTTAGGAGATAATGCTCATGGTAGCTGACGGGTGTGTGTACTGGTCACATAAATGTAATATGGATGAGCACCACAATGTCTGCTGCAACCACATATACACTTATCCTTTCTCAATTGTCTACTTCCATGATAGACATGAAATGTATCATTCTCACTGCTACCACCATAGTAATGACTTTTATTATATGTCACGTGGGCTTGTATTTTACCACACTAATTGCTCTCTACACTGAATCTTCTAAATCCATTTCTGTTTTTTAACTTTTAAGTTCATGGGTATATGTGCAAGTTTGTTATATAGGTAAACTTAGGACATGGGGGTTTGTTGCACAGATTATTTCATCACTTGGGTATTAAGCCTAGTACCCACTAGTTATTTTTCCTTATCTTGTCCCTTGTCCTTTCCTCCACCCTACGATAGGCCCAGGTGTGTGTTGTTTCCCTCCATGTGTCCATGTGTTCTCATCATTTAGCTCCCATTTAAAAGAGAGAACATGTCATATTTGTTTTATTGTTCCAGCCTTAGTTTGCTGAAGATAATGGTTTTCACCTTTGTCCACGTTCCTGCAAAGGACATGATCTCATTTACTTTTATAGCTGCATGGTATTCCATTGTGTATATGTACTACATTTTCTTTATGTAATCTATCACTGGTGGGCATTTAGGTTGATTCCATGTCTTTCCTATTGTGAACAGTGCTGCAATGAACATATACATGCATGCATCTTTATAATACAACAATTTGTATTCCTTTGAGTAATGGATTCCTGGATGGAATGGTATTTCTGCTTTTAGGTCTTTGAGGAATTGCCACCCTGTCTTCCATGATGGTTGAGATAATTTACACTCCCATCAACATTGTACAAGAGTTCCTTTGTCTCTCCAACCTTGCCAGCATGTTACTTTTTGACATTTTGATAATAGCCATTATGATTGGTGTGAGATGGTATCTCATTGTGATTTTGATCTGCATTTCTCTAACGACCAGTGATGTTGAGCTTGTTTTCATGTTTGCTGGCTGCATGTAGGTCTTTTGAGAAGTGTCTTTTCATATTCTTGGCCCACTTTTTAATGGCGTTATTTGTTTTTATCTTGTAAATTTAAGTTAAATATAGATGCTAGATATTGAACCCTTATCAGATGCATAGTTTGCAAAAACTTTTCCCATTCTGTAGGTTCTGTTCACTCTGTTGATAGGCCTTTGCTTTGCAGAAACTCTTTAGTTCAATTAGATCCCATTTGTCTATTTTTGCTTTTGTTGCAACCGCTTTGGTGTCTTCATCGTGAAATTTTTGCCCATTCTTATGTCCTGAATGCTACTGCCTAGAACATCTTCCAGGGTTTTTATAGTTTTGGGTTTTATATTAAAGCCTTGATCCATCTTGAGTTGATTTTTGTATGTGGTGCAACAAAGGGATCCAGTTTCAATCTTCTACATATGGGTAGCCAGTTATCCCAGCACCATTTATCAAATAGAGAATCCTTTCCCCATTGCTTTTTTTTTGTCAGGTATGTCCAAGATCAGATGGTTGTAGGTGTGCAGCCTTATTTCTGGATTCTCTATTCTTTTCCATTCGTCTATGTGTCTGTTTTTATACTAGTACAATGCTGTTTTGGTTACTGTGCCCTATAGTATAGTTTTTGTTGTTGTTGTTGTTTTGATTTTTTATTTTCATAGGTTTGGGGGGAACAGGAAGTGTTTGGTTACATGAATAATTTCTTTAGTGGTGATTTCTGAGATTTTGGTGTACCCATCAACCAAGGAGTATACAGTACAACCAATTTGTAGTCTTTCATCCCAAGTCCCCAAAGTTCATTGTATCATTCTTATGCCTTTGTGTCCTCATAGCTTAGCTCCCACTTATGAGTGAGAATATACAATGTTTGGTTTTCCATTCTTGAGTTACTTCACTTAGAATAATGGTCTCCAATTCATACCAGGTCACTGCAAATGCCATTATTTTGTTCCTTTTTATGGCTGAGTAGCATTCCATGGTGTGTGTGTGTGTGTGTATATATATATACACATATAAATTTGTTTATCCACTCATTGATTTATGGACATTTGGGCTAGTTCCATTATTTTGCAATTGCAAATTGTGCCACCATAAACGTGTGTGCAAGTATCTTTTTGTGTAATGGCTTCTTTTCCTTTGGGTAGAAACCCAGTAGTGGGATTGCTGATTCAAATGGTAGTTCTACATTTAGTTCTTTAAGGAATCTCCACACTGTTTACCATAGTGGTTGTACTAGTTTACATTCCCACCAGCAGTGTAAAAGTGCTCCCTTTTCTCCACACCCCCATCAACATCTATGTTTTTTAAATTTTTTTGATTATGGCCATTCTTGCAGGAATAAGGTGGTATCACATTATTGTTTTGATTTGCATTTCCTAGTGATGTTGAGCATTTTTCATATGTTTGTTTGCCATTTGCATATCTTCCTTTGAGAATAGTCTATTTAGCCCACTTTTTGATGAGTTTTTTTTTTCTTGCTTATTTATTTGAGTTCCTTGTAGATTCTGGACATTAGTCGTTTGTCAGATGTATAGATTGTAAGGATTTTCTCCCACTCTGTAGATTGTTTGTTTACTCTGCTGATTGTTTCTTTTACTATGTAGAAGCTTTTTAGTTTAAGTCCCATGTATTTATTTTTGTTTTTGTTACATTTGCTTTTGGGTTCTTGGTCATGAAGTCTTGGCCTAAGCCAATGACTAAAAGGATTTCTCTGATGTTGTCTTCTAGAATGTCTATTGTTTCAGGTCTTAGATTTAAGTCCTTGATCAATTGTGAGTTGATTTTTGTATGAGGTAAGAGGTGAGAATCTGGTTTCATTCTTCTACATGTGGCTTGCCAGTTATCCCAGCACTATTTGTTGAACAGGGTGTCCTTTCCTCACTTTGTTTCTGTTTGCTTTGTCAAAGATCAGTTGGCTGTAAGTATTTGGCTTTATTTCTCGGTTCTCTGTTCTGTTCCATTGGTATATGTGCCTAGTTTTATACCAGTACCATGCTGTTTTGGTGACTATGGCCTTATAGTACAGTTTCAAGTCAGGTAATGTGGTGCCTTTAGATTTGTTCTTTTTGCTTTGTCTTACTTTGGCTATTCAGGCCCTTTTTTAGTTCCATGTGGGTTTTAGGATTGTTTTTTCTAGTTCTGTGAAGAATGATGGTGGTATTTTGATGGATATTGCATGGAATTTGTAGATTGCTTTTGGCAGTATCGTCATTGTCACAATACTGATTCTACCCCTCCATGAGCATGGAATGTATTTCCATTTATTTGTGTCATCTATAGTTTCTTTCAGCCATGTTTTGTAGCTTTCCTTGTAGAAGTCTTTCACCTCTTTTGTTAAGTATATTCCTAAGTATTTTACTTTTTTGCAGCTATTATAAGGGGTTGGTTCTTGATTTGATTCTCATCTTTGTTGCTGTTTGGTGTATAGCAGAGCTACTGATTTCTGTACATTAATTTTGTATCCTGAAAGTTTGGTGAATTATCAGTTCTTGGAGCTTTTTGGATGAGTGTTTTCTAGGTTTTCTAGATATATAATCATATCAATAGCAAACAGTGACAGTTTGACGTTCTTGTTACCAAATTGGATGCACTTTATTTCTTTCTCTTGTCTGATGGCTCTGCCTAGGACTTTTAGTACTATGTTGAATAGAAGTGGTGAGAATGGGCATCCTTGTCTTGTTCAAGTTCTCAGGGTGAATGCTTTCAACTTTTCCCCATTCAATATTATGTTGGCTGTGGTTTTGTCATAGATGGCTTTTATTACATTAAGGTATGTCCCTTAATGCCAAGTTGACTAAGGGTTTTAATCATAAAGGGATGCTGGATTTTATCAAATGCTTTTCCTGCATCTATTGAGATGATCGCATGATTTTTGTTCTGTTTCATTTTGTTTTATTTGAGATGGAGTCTTGCTCTGTCACCAGGCTGGAGTGCAGTGGTGTCATCTCGGCTAACTGCAACATCCACCTCCCGGGTTCAAGCGATTCTTCTGCCTCAGCCTCCTGAGTAACTGGGACTACAGGTGTGTGCCACCATGCCCAGCTAAATTTTGTATTTTTAGTTGAGACGAGGTTTCACCATGTTGGCCAGGATGGTCTCATTCTTTTGACCTTGTGATCTGCCTGCCTCAGCCTCCCAAACTGTTGGGATTACAGGCATTCAGCTACCATGCCTGGCCATGATTTTTGTTTTTACTTCTGTTTGACTTACAGATGTTAAACCATCCCTGAATCCCTGGTATGAAACTGACTTAATCATAATGGAATATCTTTTTGATATGCTGTTGGATTTAATTAGCTAGTATTTTGTTGAGAATTTTTGCATCTATATTTATCAGGGATATTGGTCTGTAGTGGTTTTTTTGTTTGGTGGTTTTGTTGTTGTTGTTTTGTTTGTTTGTTGTTATGTCCTTTCCTGGTTTGTGTATTAGGGTAATACTGGCTTCATAGACTAATTTAGAGGGGATGTCTTCTTTATTTGTCTTCTGGAATAGTGTCAATAGGATTGGTACCAATTCTTCTTTGAATGTCTGATAGAATTTAGCTGTGAATCCATTTGGTCCTGGACTTTTTTTGGTTGGCATTTTTTAAATTGCCATTTCAGTCTCACTGCTTGTTATTGGAGGATTGTATATTTCCAGGAATTTATCCATCTCCTCTAGGTTTTCTAGTTTATGTGTGTAAAGGTGTTCATAGTAGCATTGAATGATCTTTTGTATTTCTATGGTATCCATTGTAATATCTCCCATTTTGTTTCTAATTGAGATTATTTGAATATTCTCTCTTCTCGGTTAATCTTGCTTATGGTTTATCAATTTTATCTATCTTTTCAAAAAGTCACCGTTTTATTTATATTCTGTATTTTTTGTTTGTTTCAATTTCACTTAGTTCTATTCTGATCTTTGTTATTTATTTTCTTCTGCTGGGTTTGGGTTTGATTTGTTTCTCTAGTTCCCTGAGGTGTGACCTTAGATTGTCTATTTGTTCTCTTTCAAACTTTTTGATGTAGACATTCAAGGCTATGAACTTTCCTCTTAGCACTGCATTTGATGTATCCCAGAGGTTTTGATTGGTTGTGTCAGTATTATCATTCAGTTCAAAGTTTTTTTAAATTTCCATCTTGATTTCATTGTTGACCCAGTGATAATTCAGGAGCAGGTTATTTAATTTTCATGGTTTTGAGGGTTTCTTTTGGAGTTTCTTTCCAATTTTATTCCACTGATAATACTTGATATGATTTCAGTTTTTAAAAATGTATTGAGACTTGTCGTGTGGCCTATTATATGGTCTACCTGGGAGAATGTTCCATGTGCTGATGAACAGAATGTATATTCTGCAGTTGTTGGGTAGAATGTTCTGTAAATATCTGTTAAGTCCATTTGTTCTAGGGTATAGTTTATTTGTTGACTTTCTGTCTTGATTAGCTGTCTAGTGCTGTCAGTGGAGTATTGTAGTCCTTCACTATTATTGTGTTTCTGTCCATCTCATTTCTTAGTTCTAATATTAATTGTTTATAAATTTGGGAGCTTCATTGTTAGGTGCATATATATTTAGGATTGTGATATTTTCCTGTTGGACAATCCTTTTATCATAATATAATGTTCCTCTTTGTCTTTAAGTGCTGTTGCTTTAAAGTTTGTTTTGTCTGATATAAGAATAGCCAACGCTGCTCAGTTTTGGTGTCCATTTTCATGAAATGTATTTTTCCACCCCTTTACCTTAAGTTTTTGTGATTCCTTATATGTTAGGTGAGTCTCTTGAAGACAGCAGATACTTGGTTAATGAATTCTTATCCATTCTACTATTCTGTATCTTTTAAGTGGAGTACTTAGGCCATTTACATTCAATGTTATTATTGGAATATGATGTACTACTATTCTATTCTTCGTGCTATTTGTTGCCTGACTACCTTATTTTAAAAAATTATTTATTGTGTTTTTGTTTTATAGGTCCTGTGAATTTATGCTCTAAGGAGGTTCTATTTTGGTGTGTTTTGAGGATTTGTTTCAAGATTTAGAGCCACTTTTAGCAGTTCTTGTAGTGCTAGCTTGTTAGTGGCAAATTATCTCACCATTTGTTTATCTGTAAAAGACTATCTTCCTTTTATTTATGAAGCTTAGTTTTGCTGGAAACAAAATTCTTGGCTGATAATTGTTTTCTTTAAAGAGGCTGAAGATAAGGCCCCAATCCCATCTAGCTTGCAGTGTTTCTGCTGAGAAATCTCCTGTTTAATTTGATGGGTTTTCCTTTATAGGTTACCTGGTGCTGTTGCCTCACAGTTCTTAAGATTATTTCCTTCGTCTTGACTTTAGATAACCTGATGACTGTGTGCCTAGGCAACGATCTTTTTATAATGAACTTCCCCGGTGTTCTTTGAGCTTCATATATTTGGATGTCTAGATCGCTAGCAAGGCCAGGGAAGTTTTCCTCAATTATTCCCTCAAGTATGTCTTCCAAACTTTAGATTTATTTTCTTCCTCAGGTACACCAATTATTCTTAGGTATGGTTGTTTAACATAACCCCAAACTTCTTGGAGCCTTTGTTAATTTTTTTTAAATTATTTTTATTTTTCTTTTTGGATTGGGTTAATTTGAAAGCTTTGTCTTCAAGCTCTGCAATTATTTCTTCTACTTATTTGATTCTATTGCTGAGACTTTCAAGTGCATTTTACATTTCTCTAAGTAAGTTCTTCCTTTCCAGAAGTTGTGGTTGTCTTTTATTTATGCTATTTCATTGAAGATTTTTCTCTCATATTTTGTATCATTTTTGTTTTTTATTTCATTAAGTTGGACTTCACCTTTCTCTGGTGCCTCCTTGATTAACTTGATAATTAAACTTTTGAATTCTTTTTCCAGCAATTCATGATTTCTTCTTTGTTTGGATCCATTGCTGGTGAGCTAGCGTGATCATTTGGTGGTGTTAAAGAAACTTGTTTTGTCATATTGCTAGAATTGTTTTTCTGAATCCTTCTCATTTGTGTAGTCTTTGTCAGAGGGAAGATCTGGGGCTCAAGAGCTGCTATTAGAACCTTCTGCCCCATGGGGTGTTCTCTTGATGTAGTGCTCTCTCCCTTTTCCTAGTTACATGACTTTTTGAGAGCTGAGCTGCAGTAATTGTTATTTCTCATATGGATCTAGCCACCCAGAGGAGCTACTGTGCTCCAGGCTGGTACTGGAAGGTATCTGCACAGAGTCCTGTGACATGAAATGTCTTCAGGTCTCTCAGCTGTGGATACTAGCACCTGCTCTGGTGGAAGTGGCAGGGGAGTGGAATGGACTCTGTGAGTATATTGGGGGAACCCACCCCCAATAATTCAACGTTATTTCATGTAGGTTCTTTTCTATTTCCCTAAGTGTTGGCCAGTCTGAGAAATAAAGGGAAAGAGTACAAAAGAGAGAAATTTTAAAGCTGGGTATCCAGGGAAGACATCACATGTCGGCAGGTTCTGTGATGCCCCCCAAGCCGCAAAATCAGCAAGTTTTTATTAGTGATTTTCAAAGCACAGGGAGTGTACAAATAGGGTGTGGTCACAGAGATCACATGCTTCACAAGGTAATGAAATATTACAAGGCAAATGGAGGCAGGGTGAGATCACGGGACTGGGGTGAAATTAAAATTGCTAATGAAGTTTTGGGCACGCATTGTCATTGATAACATCTTACCAGGAGACAGGGTTTGAGAGCAGACAACCAGTCTGACTAAAATTTACTAGGAGGGAATTTCTTTGTCCTAGTAGGCCTGGGAGTGCTACGGGAGACCGGGGCTTATTGCATCCCTTATCTACAACTGTAAAAGACAGACATTCCTAGAGCGGCCATTTTAGAGATCTCTCCCTAGGAATGCATTGTCTTTCTCAGGGCTGTTCCTTGCTAAGAAAAAGAATTCAGCGATATTTCTCCTATTTGCTTTTGAAAGAAGAGAAATATGGCTCTGTTCTGCCCGACTCTCAGGCAGCCAGACCTAATGGTTATCTCTCTTGTTCCCTGAACATCGCTGTCATCCTGTTCTTTTTTCAAGCTGCCCAGATTTCATATTGTTTAAACACACATGCTTTACAGACAATTTGTGCAGTTAACCCAATCATCACAGGGTCCTGAGGCAACATACATCCTCAGCTTATGAAGATGATGGGATTAAGAGATTAAAGACAGGCATAGGAAATCACAAGAGTATTGATTGGGGAAGTGATAAATGTCCATGAAATCTTCACAATTTATGTTCAGAGATTGCAGTAAAGACAGGCATAACAAATTATAAAAGTATTAATTTGGGGAACTAATAAATGTCCATGAGACCTTCACAATTTTATGTTCTTCTGCCGTGGCTTCAGCCAGTCCCTCTGTTTGGTCCCTGACTTCCCATGAGTATCCTTAGTTGTAATTTTGTTTATTGGTTTAGTTTTGTGCTGGTTGGCCTCCTGCCAGGAGGTGGCACTTTCAAAAGAGCATCATCTGTGGTAGTATCAGTGGGCAGGGCCCTAGAGCTCCCAGGAGAATGTGTCCTTTGTCTTTAGCTACCAGGGTGGGTACAGAAAGACCATCAGGTGAGGGCAGGGTTGGGTGTGTCTTAGCTCAGACTCTCCTTGAGTGGGGCTTGCTGTGGCTGCTGTGGGGGTTAGGGGTATGGTTCTCAGGCCAATGAAGTTATATTCCTGGGGGATTATGGGCTACAGCATCCTCTGCTATGTCATGCGGGTCACCAGTGAAGTGGGGGAAAGCTGGCAGGTACAGGCCTCACCGAGCTCCCATGCAGCCCAAAAGTCTGGTCTCACTCCCACTGTGCCCACCCACCCCAACAGCACTAAAGTTGTTTCCAGGCAGCAGGTAAGCAGGGCTGAGAACTTGCCCCAGGCTACCAGCTTCCCAGATGTGAAAGCAAGCAGGACTTTCAGGTTTTGTGCCTCCCTACCTGCTGTGGGGCTTCTGTGCTGTGTCTGCGCTCTGGATTCACCTCCCTTCCCTGAGTTTTGTCCAGGAAACTTCGTGTTAGGTGGAAATTGTTACAAAGTTCAGCTGGAAGTTTCCTTCTCCCTGTGGTCTTTTCCAAGTTCCTCTGGCAACCCTCCTCAAGGACCCCTGTGAGACAAAGTCAGAAATGCCTTCCCTGGGGACTGAGAGAGCCTACAGGACTCTTCCCACTGCTTCTTCTACCCCTGTATTTTTCTTGGCTATCTAAATTTGTCTCAGCTCCAGCTAAGGTCAGATCCTTCTCCTGTGATCTGGACCTTCAGGTCCCCCAGTGAAGGTGTGTGTTTGGGGACGGAGAATCCCCGTTTCACACTTTCACACTTTCACACTTTCACACCTTTGGCACTCAGTTTTGGGGCTGTCTCCTGGGGCCCGCAGGAGCAATCTGCTTCCTTCAAAGGGTCTGTGGATTCTCTTGACTTTCCTGGTATGTTCCTGCAGTAGTTCTTGGAGCAAAGGCTTATAATGTGAGTCTCCACACACTGCTCTGTCCAACTGAATGGGAGCTGTAATTTAGTCCTGCCTCCTATCTGCCATTTTTCTCTATCCACCTGCCCATTCCTATCTCTAATTACAACACTTATCATAGTTCTGGTCTGTCCAAATGCTTTCAATGATTTTCCATTACTTGATTTAAAAAAGTATAGATTTCTACTTGTAGTAGTCAAAGTTCTCTACCTATCTCTATCCAACTTATCTTTCCAGATTTATTATTAAACATGTAACTTATGTGCTTCTCAAACAGGATTACCTCTTTCCTAAATATTTTCAAGACTTAAAAAAAAATCTATATTCTACATAATTACTCATTTATTTTTCCTGCTTTTGCATTTTATTATATTGAAAATAATTTCTGGTCGGGCATGGTGAGTGGCTCATGCCTGTAATCCCAACACTTTGGAAGGCTGACGATGGGGGATTGCTTGAGCCCAGGAGTTTGAGACCAGCCTCAGCAACAACCTTGTTATCAAATAGTCTTGTGGGTTTTGATGTATTTATTTTCTGATCTTCTCCAGTTCTAACTCCTTGAGGTCAGGGATTATTTCATTCACATCTTTGAGTCTCTACAATTTTTTTTTTTTTTAATTATCTAGGCATGATGCCATGTGCCTGGGGTCCCAGCTACTCAGGAAGCTGAGGCAGGAGGATTTCTTGACCCCAGGAGGTCAAGGTTGCAGTGAACCTTGTTGGTGCCACTGCACTCCAGCATGGGCAACAGAAAAAAAAAAAATAGAAAATACCTTCTTCCTACACTCCATATTTTAATGACTTAATTTGTTCTAACCTGATTACATATGTTTCTTATTATCTATAATAATATATTATCTATATATTATCTGTATAATCTGTATATTATCTATAGTTTGTCTGGATACTTCCTGAGGTACTGGATGCTTATACGAGGCAGAATAGATGTGCATTAACCTGATTGGCTCCCTACTAAATCGTAACTTGTTCAAGGTGTCTTTTACTTGGTATTATTTCCCACAGATAAATATTTGTGTAATTGAATTGAGCTACATAAAATGGTCTAATTTTGACTACTTTGTCTCATTGTTAGAATGTGTCTTAAGGTCACAACTGTAGATTATTTAGTGTAAAGAATATTTAAAGAGTATTTTTATAGTAGTTTTAGGTTCAAAGCAAAATGGAGAGAAAGGTACAATGATTTCCCATATACCCACTACTCCAACACATGCATAACCTTCCCCATTAACAACATCCTCCACCAGAGGGGTACATTTGTTACGATTGATGAATCTATGTTATCACATCGTAACTGCCCAAAGTCCATAGTTTATGTTAGAGTTCACTCTTGGTGTTGTACATTGTATGGGTTTAGGCAAATGTATAGTGGCATGTAACCACCTTTACAGCACCATAGGGAATATGTTCACTGCCCTAAAAATCCTTTGTGCTCTTCCTATTCCTCCATCTCCCAATCCCCCACCCCTGTCAATCACTTATTCTTTTATTGTCTCCACAGTTTTGCCCTTTCCAGAATGTCATATAGTTAAACGATATGTAGCCTTTTCGGATTGACTTCTTTCACTTAGTAATATGTATTTAAGATTCCTCTTTGTCTTTTCATGGCTTGATAGTTCATTTCTTTTTTAGCATTGAATAGTATTTTATTGTCTGGATATTTCACAGCTTATCCATTCGGCTACTGAAGAACATCTTGATTGCTTCCAAGTTTTGGTAATTATGAATAAAGCCACTGTAAACATACATGTGCAGATTTTTTGTGGAAATAAATTTTTAAAAATGTCTGGAAATCAGAAACAATCTTCAACAATTCATCCTTGGAAATCACCTTAATATATATTTGGTGACTCAGGCCTGTAATCCCAGCACTTTGGGAGGCTGAGCCGGGTGGATCACGAGGTCAGGAATTTGAGACCAGCCTGACCAACATGGCAAAACCCCATCTCTACTAAAAATACAGAAATTAGCCAGGCGTGGTAGCACGTGCCTGTAATCCCAGCTACTCAGGAGGCTGAGACAGGAAAATCGCTTGAACCTGGGAGGCGGAGGTTGCAGTGAGCCGAGATAGCGCCACTGTACTACTCCAGCCTGGGCGACAGAGTGAGACTCCATTTCAAAAAAAGAAGAAGAATGTAAAAAAATATATTGGGCAGAAATCAGGTCGAGGCCATTTTAACCAAGTGATGAGAGTTATTAATATTCAGACAAATTCATAGAATCTGCCTCCTGATACAATGAACCAAAATGGATACAACATCACTTCTATGACATGCCTGCCAATCACTGAGATAATTACACTGTACCCCTAAAAAAAACCATGTCCAGAAAGACAAAGACTGGGGAAATGTTCCATATTAAAGAACTAATGAAACATGACAAATAAATGCAAATAAATCTGAAGTGGATCCTTGACCAGCAAACAAAATAGTATAGGACATTATTGGAATAATTTAAAAACAAATAAGGAGTATGGATTAGATATTATATCAAAAATATTCTGATTTTGATCATTGTACTATGGTTAATTAAGAAAATGTCTAGTTTTGAAAAATATATATGGAAGTTCTTAGGAATTAAGAGCCACAATATTTCCAACTTTCCTAAATGGATTTAAAAAAAGCTATGTCCGTGTGTGTGTGTATCCTTTCATCCATCTAGCTATCTAAAGAGGGAAGTTGTATAGGTTTGTGCATCTGTCGGAGAGAGAGAACACAAATAGGAGAACATTTAAACAATTAGTGAATGTGGGTGAAGTGTATATGGAAGTTCCTTATATTCTTGAAATTTTTCTATGAATTTGAAATTACATTAAAATAAAAATTTATGAAAAATGATTTGTGGTATACAGAGTGATGTGATTAAATTATATCCCATCTAACCAAAGCTCTCTTGACCCCTAAAGACTTTTGCATATTCCATATTAAGACTAGATGGAATTTATTTTTATTTTTCTCTTTTGGGAATTTACATTGACTTGACTTCCTGAGTACAGAACTGACAGAATTGTGCTTGTCATCTATTAAATGGGATTGTATAGAAAATTGCTAAAAGTGAAATAATAACCAGTTTTAGAGACATGACTTATCTGATATTTTCTCAATTTTAATCTTAAAATTCAATTCAAAACATTCTCCTGTGCAAAGTTATTAAAAATTAAGCTTAATTGAAAAAGAAAAACTCAAGTAATACTCATTTTCATGTAAATCATTTGTTAAGATTTTACATTTATTTCCTAAAAGGCCTTACCTTGGTTAGTTTCTCATTTCCTCTACCATTCTTTTATTTTTTCCAACATCAAAAACCAATCTGAATGCATGGTGCTTATCAGTAAGCAGTTGAAGGAGTGATTTGCTCTTTTTGAGGAGTAACATAATAGAATTTATTATTTTATCTCAAATTGTTACTCAGTTCACATTTTATCTCATATTACTGTTACTCGAATGTATGCTTTATCTTTACTTATTCATATTTTCATTTTCTAATGTCTTGCACATATACAGGTCTTAGTGCTTCCCAAACTGAAGCATGCATGAGTAAATAAATGAATAAACAATTTGCATTTTTTCCTATGTCAGCTTAAATCATCACAATTCAAAGTTAAATTCAAAACAAGGTGTAATTATATTTGAATTTGTTAAAATGATTATTTATTTCTGAATATCCTACAGTGCCTTAAAATGGATTTAAAGTGACTATGAGAATTAGCTATATGGACATGGCATATAGGAAAATGTAAAATGCTATGTAGTGACTCTCAGCACAGACAGAGCTAAATACAGTTTTAGTGTTGAGCCAAACAAGTAAAATAGAAAGGTGGAAATTGGTTATGAAATCTAGGAATCCCATGTAGCTTGGGATTTATGATAACTTATGGAAATTAGTTAAGAGGAAAAATAAAATGTTTGAAACTAGAGGAGCCTGAAGGTACTCTTGGTGTATACTGTGGCAGTTGAACCATGGCTCTACCTTTAATGGTAGGTGCTTGGATGAAAAAAATCTTCTTTTCTGTTTTTAAAAAAAATGCTTTTTATCTATCAATTTTATATATCATTATTCAATAATTTTGTGATATTATGCTATTTCCAACATTTATTTGAAAATACCCTGTTAAATCTTACAATGTGTGTTAACTGTACACTCTTTTAAAACTGATTTAACTCAAATTAAATATACAATAATGACCTCACTCCTAGGAATGATGTGACCCTGGGTGGTAGTCGGTTTGTCAGGTATTTCTAATGAAAAAATGGTTTTGCTTTTTGAAATATTGCTTCAGGACACAAAGATAGTGGAGAGAGCTCTGGCTGGCTGAGGACTGAGCTCACTGCCACCTTCACCATTTCATGGAAACCTGCTTTCCCTTCCTCTGCCCGCTAATCACTGGCACCACCATCCACTCATCCACCAAAGGCAGGACTCCTAAGTCAGCTTGCATTTCTCCTTTGTACTCACATCTATCACCCTATTGATCCCTACACACTGCTTTATTATACGTTCTCTACATATCTGGGAGTGCTGCTCTCCTTGTCTCAACCTCGACTGCTGATTTTTATTGTGGCTTCCTCATATTTCAACTAAATTATAGCAATAACTCCCCAAAGAAGTCCCTGCTTCAAGTTCTAATGAGTCCATCCTCTATGACACTGTGGGAAAAAGAGAGATTTTTCTAAATTGCAGTCTGCACCTGTCACTCAATTCTTAAATTCCCTTAGTTGGTTCTACATCAATTTGACAATTAAAGCCACACAACTGATATGACATACAAGACCTTAGTCATTTTGGTATGACTTTACTAAAAACTATATTTTATTTTATTTTTTTCTGTTCCAGCATTACTTCTCATTCTTCATTCTATCTCTCTCAGATATGCATCCTTCATAATTGCAATAATATTGATGTTGCTGTCAATCACAATGTTCTTTTCTTAGCCAAGCCATGAACACATGACATAAGATAGATCAACCAGAGACTTCCCTAGAATCTGAATTTTAGGTGGCTATGTTAAACAATTAGCATGTCTGTGCATTAATCATGTCTCTTTGCATTGAGCATGTTTTTATTCTTAATGAAATCTCTCATCTCCGCACTTCAATGCAAATATTACCTTTTGGGAAGCTTTTTAAACTCCACCATTCTGAAATAGAGACGTTTCATCTTTACTTTTATGCACTTAAATCTCTGCATTACATTTTTGCCTATATGCACATATTCTCCTGTAAAAATGTTAGCTGCTTGAAAGCAGGTGGTAATAGAAATACAAAGGAATTGAAGAAAGAACATGAACTCAGTGGCAAATTAGATACATTAGAAGAAAACAAAGAAAAGGATGTAGAAAAATACAGCGTGCTAAAGGATTCTAGTAAGTGCAGCAAACCATAGCCATTGTCCCCCACAATAGGGAGGTACTTTTGGAGAAAGCATGTCTGGTAGTCATTAATATTGTTTATCATCTATCTCTAGGTTGTTTCCCGCCAGGCATGTGAAAGGACTGTATTTCCTAGGCATCAAGTAATTTTGGCCAAAGAGTTTTGAACTGAACTTTTTTATGATGCTTCTAGGCCAGAGCATGTAATTGCCAGAATGGGATTCTTCATGGATTTCTTTTATCCTGGCATTGGCAATGATAGAGGAGGAGGCCCCTCCTTCTACCTGGATAACTGTGATTAACAGACACAAAATGGACATGTGCTGAGAAAGAAATCATTGCTATTTTAAGGTGAGATTTTGGAGTTCTTTGTTAGCACAGCATACTCTATCCTATCCTGGTTTCTCCTGACTAAAACCAAGTGAATAGAAACAGGATAGCCAATTTGAACATGCCTTTACTCTTAATGAAATAATCGCTCATCTCTGCACTTCGATACAAATATTACCTTTTTGGAACCTTTCTAAACTCTTCCATTCTGAGACAGAGACATTCCATTTGTACTTTCATACACTTAAATCTCTGTATTATATCTTTGATTATATGCCTGTATTCTCCTGTTTGCGATTATATTATTCAAACCACTAGCACTAAAGTGCTTGATTGGAAATACAGAAGAACTAAGAAGAATAAATAAAATCACCGACTTTAAGCTAGAAATCTTTATTAGTAGTAAAAATCAATAAATCTGATATTAATTGTATCTGTGTTTGATATATTCCAAGCATCGTTAGTTATTCTATGCCCCATTAAGATGCTGCTTCTTTAGCCTCTGGCTGCAGAAAACTTCACAGACATTCACAGCCCTTAGGCTGTCCTGTCTATTGTAAAGAGGACTCATTTCATGCACAGATTGTGTGTACAAAGGGAATCATACATCGTTTTGAGGGACAAGGCAAAAGGAGGATGAGAGCAAAAGAACATGAGAAAAAGAAAATGTGTGATTTTGTTCACATTCTTCCTAGCCATATGCATATATATATATATAGATATATACCCACCAAAATGTTGGGGGTAAATCAGGGAAATTAATCTACAATGTGGCATTTCACTCATCAACAAAACAGTAAGAAAGGTGTTTTTTGACAGGAGCTTGTAAAATACAGTTTTGATCCATCCTCTAATGATATCACATGAGAAGCTTCACAAAGCTCTCATAAGAGGCCTTCCTTATTAAAGGGGGGTGGCAAAGTGCTACTAATTATATGTGTGGTACACAAAGCAATGTAGACATTGAATTAATGCTTGAACAAACGCAATGTCTGAAAAATAAATCAATGCCTCAAAGCAGAATTGTCCGGCATTAAGTAGTTCAGAATACAACAGATAAATGTAGATAAATGCTGCAATTATGTAACGTACTGATTTTCTCAAATTCTTTGTATTTCTAGATAAGCACAACAAACCACCTGATTACAGTGAACAGATTACTAGGAAGTCGAAGACTGTTTCTGCATCTGGGGACTGTAATTAGATCTTCTGGTTTATTTCCAACCAAGCAATTTTATGCTAGTGGTTTGAATAATACAATTGCAAAATTAAAGTATCACTAAAAGAAAATGAAATATTTTAATATTGATATACGTTCATTTTAATAAACACTGTGATAGAAACATTATACATCATCAATATTGCTGATTGATTTAGAACCTTAATCCCATCCTAGTCAGCTGTAATATCTACCACCAGAGGGCAGAGAGTGAATGCTAATGATGTAATGTGTGTTATCGTATCCAGGGTAATCCTATTCTAGTGTCATTCTCTGAGTAAATCTCAGAGTAATATCATTAAGAGGGTTCTCTTATCACAGACACAACCACCACAATCTCATTTTCTCTCCTAAACTCGGCTCAGATAGCTTAATTTTTCCACCCATGTCCTTTCAAGATAATAGAAATACTTCTGGATTAATCCTTGTCCTTAGTCTTTCAGTCAAGAACAGTGAAGATAAAAAATATACACAAATAAAATACTATTTGTTGCTTCTGTATATAGGAAGAATGAAAGAGGGAATATTTTTGTAATTGTAATATGCTCTATTGAATTTGGAGTATAGATTAATAGATTTTTCAGTAAATTTATTGTTATAACCAGTAAGCATTTTCATTCTATTTGGAGAAAAACAAATGTCACCCAAAATTTTTGAATCCAGGTTCCAATCAGTTCTAAACGCATGTTTGATGGCATGAAATTTCAATTTATTATATGACAAAACAAAAATATGTATATGCATCTTGTAAATGAGTTACATATATAAAAACTCCATCAGTGACTCTTCCATTTTAAAATAGGAATTATGTGTCTTAGTGCTAAAAACTTAAATAAGTTTTCTCAAACTATTTGATTTGTTATTGACTGTGATCATCATATAGAATATCAGTGTAAATTGGATACTTCATAAATAGTGATTTACAGTTCATTGTATGCTGGAACTCAAGAACATTTTTCATGAGTTGGCTTTATTGTTTTCTGGACAAGGATTGTTCTTGCTTAGCATGACCTTGGTTCAGTTGATGAATTCTATTATAGAGCCAAAGAAGTTTGTTTTTTATCTCCTTTTCATCATTCTTTGGCTCTACAAAGATTAGATAATGCATGCTCTCTGGAAGATGTTGAATGCATATGATATCATTGTGTGAACACACTGCCAGTCTTAAAGCTGAAAATTATTTTGAATAGTGGATTTCAGAGCTGATCAACTTGGCTTGGTCTCCTTTTTCAACCTTAAAAGTTAGCATTTAGTGAATGAATGTCACTAACTAATGTAAAGGTAAATGCCAACCAAATTGTGTTGTCTCTCAAGGATGGCTCATCTCATATATCCTCACATATAGAACACTAGTGCAGTGTTAGGGAATAATTCAGTTTTTCTGTGCTGCTGTTTTACAGAATTTATTTTATTAGCGATCCAGTCCACTATTCATCCTGCAAATTTTCCTATAAAGTCTGATGAGATCACCTAACTAAAAATTATTAGAAGCACTAAATTTGCTTTGAAAATAATGAGTACTCAATCACAGGGAATTATTACTCTACTTAATCTTTGAATATAATGCTCTTATGCTTTTGTATTCTAATAAACTTGGAAAATGATTATTTTTACAAGTAACAAAATACTTAAAAGCTTACTAAGCATCTACAACATTCTAAGAACTATGTCAAGCCATTCAGTTTTATTTTATTATTTGTCCTATGTTACTGATGGGGAAATTGAGAACTAGAAAAATACCTTTGCCTTCTGCCAGATCTTCTGATTGGAAGTGTTAAGTGCCCATGCCAGTTTCATTTTGTCAGATAAAGCAGATCTCATGGCCCAACCTGTCATCACTAGAATAGGAAGTCTTTCCAGAACCATCTCATCAGGGAGATGCAGCAAATGTTTTGATATAAAAACATCTATGGTGTATGACCAATACAAGGATATTATCAGCAAATGCAATTAGAGATGATAGGAAAGGGCACACTATACTGCCTCCTGGTGGTTGTGAAACTTTCAGAGAGAAAGCTATGTGCATATATTAAAAAGGACCTTTCAGGAAATGTAAACAGATAAAGACATTATATGAAAATTCCAGCTGTATTTGGGGAAGAATAAGCAGATCAGTTTGAGCATAGACTTGTCTCTAAGGTAGTAATAGGAAATGTGGCGAAAAGTACATTTTGTGCCATGCTAAGAAGTTTTTACTCCATCCTTTAGGCAGTGTGTGTGTATGTGTGTGTCAGCAGGGGAGGTAAAAGAATCAGGAGTTTTAAAACTCCACAGCAATGAGAAGGTTTGAACTGGGTTCAAGATTGGCCAAGTGCAGTGGCTAATGCCTGTAATCCCAGCACTTTGGGAGGCTGAGGCAGTTGGATTATTTGAGATCAGGAGTTTGAGACCAGCCTGGCCAAAATGGTGAAACCCCATCTCCACTAAAAATACAAAATTAGCCAGATAATTGGTAATTTTGGTAGCGGGCCTGTAATCCCAGCTATTCGGTAGGGTGAGGCAGGAGAATCACTTGAACCTGGGAGACAAAGGTTGCAGTGAGCCAAGATGGTGCCAATGCACTTCATCCTGGGCAACAGCAAAACTCCATCTCAAAAAAAAAAAGATCTGGCAGCAGTGGGTGGGGGTGAGGGGGAGGGCTTGGGGGTAAGGCTGGAAAGAGAAGGGAGTAGGCAACATCCATGGCAATCAATCCTCTTGGTGTCCATTGCACAGTCCAGGCAATGGCTTTACCAAGATGTGGAGGGTAGAGGGATAGAGAATACTCAAGGGAGTTTTAGGATCAAATAAGCACATGTTAATATGGTAATTTTTCCTTCAAATAGAAATACTTTAAATACAAACTGAAGTTTTGCAAAGCAAAATGAAGATGTTTTTTAAACAGTGTGCTTATTTAAAGTACAAACTTGGGCATAGTATTTTTCTTCTGACATGCATTACAAAAGGGACTCACACAGGTCGATTTTATAGGCAAAAGCTGGACAATGAAATACTGACTTGGCTTATGTAAGTAGTTTGAACTGAACTTAACCTTATGAGAAGAACAGGGGCAAAAATTATAGGTGATTATAAGTTTTGTAAGTAGTTAAAATGAAAAGATTTTTTAAGGCTTTTTGTTCAACTAAGGAAATTGTACAGGATAAAACAAGAAGAAACAAAATCCCATTTCCTCAGAAATATGCTAATTATTTTAGTATGCAATATCTGAAAGAAAAATACAAGCTTTGGTACTTTTCTCTCAAGGTTGTCTTGTTTGTGGGTAATTTTTTTCTTTTCCTGTGAAAATCTGGAAACCCAAGTTGTTTGTACTACTCACATACAAAAAACCTTCCACTTATATCTTTAAGGACTAAATGTGTTTTATCCTTTCTTTTCTTGTCCCTATGGTATATTTCCAATATTCTTTATTTTTAAGAAATGCTTGAAGTGCTTCATCTGGTACTTGATTTAGTTTCTGGTGAACTTGCATAGAGTATTATGATCTATTCAAGTGTATATTATCTATTCAATGTGCACAACGGAATTGGAATAACTCAGTAGTCACTTGCAAGTACATATTTAACTAGAAGTTCCAAATTTCCTATATTTAAATCTTAGGAGAATCATTTTGTATGATTAAAATACATTGTTCAAAAGCATCTTTTAAAATCTCAAAATGACTCAGCTCCAAATTCTCTAACTTGTACCTTTTTATTTGAAGCTACATTTTTCGATTTAGGATCTCATGCTGTTTCCAAATCAATACAAGTTTCTGGCAAAAGTACACTCTGCCATCAAAATAAGAAGTATATGTTTTACTTTTTCTTTGTAAAATTTGGTATAATATCAGTAGCATGTTATAGAAGTGAGTAAGGTTTACTTGATATGACTAGTTATTGAATTTAAGATGTTTACATTGGTATAAAATTTGAGTATTTGAAAACTTTATAAAAATTAAACAATTTTGACTCAAAGATAAATTACTGAAAGCTCAAAATTTTGTTTATACCTTATTTATGTGTATTTTAGTTATTGTATTAATAGAATGGTTTAGCTTATTTTTTCTGGAGACTAATACTGGGAGGCTATGGCCAAATTTGTGATAAGAGAGATGATTTGGAAGATGTATAATCAACAGTGATAAGAACATGTGCTATCTGTTAGGGGTGTCATCTATGTCAGGCACTATAGGAGGCATGTGTGGTTTTGTTTTATTTAATACTCTCAACAGCCTGGCAAAGTAGACATTGTCATCCCCATTTTATTGATGTGTAAACTGAAATTGTAAAGGAGTCACAAATATTTTCAAGTTCACTCAGCTAGTAAATAACAGAACAAGGAATCAAACCCAGATATTACTCTTTTCAATATGAAAGGTAGTGTGAAAAAGCTACCTATTCTGCTACGGGCTGAAAGGAGGCATTAGAGGATCAGGCTTATACACACTGTGGAAATGGGGTGTCCATATAAAGCTGCAGTTTTCTTCAGAGAAGTTGCCCACCACCCTTTTTCTGGGTGGAGACTCTATATAAGGGTAGTGAAGCTGGAAACTGAGGAAAGAGGCCACAGCAAAGGGGAATCTCTGATCAAATGCTTCCTTATTAAACATATAGTCCCACTTAAAAGAACTACCATAGACCAATCAATACTTAAACTGCAAGGATTCCCTTACAAATATTTTGGCATATCTAGAAAATGTACCCACAAATGATGGGAAATAACAAGATTAACAGTTTAAAACTGAGGAATAATCCCTAGACTCTGGTAAAATGATGAATTAGATGAATTTTTTTTTTTTTTAAAGAGGCCCTTATAAGAGGCCCATGGTACTGGTACCAAAACAGATATATAGACCAATGGAACAGAATAGAGCCTCAGAAATAACACCACACATCTACAACCATCTGATCTTTGATAAACCTGACAAAAACAAGAAATAGGGAAAGGATTCCCTATTTAATAGGAAAAACCTAGGCAATACCATTCAGGACATAGGTATGGGCAAAGACTTTATGACTAAAACAGCAAAAGCAATGGCAACAAAATCCAAAATAGACAAATGGGATCCAATTAAACTAAAGAGTTTCTGCATGGCAAAAGAAACTACCATCAGAATGAACAGGCAACCTGCAGAATGGGAGAAAATTTTTGCAATCTACCCATCTGGCAAAGGGCTAATATCCAGAATCTACAAAGAACTTAAATTTACAAGAAAAAAACAACCCCATCAAAAAGTGGGCAAAGGATATGAATGGACACTTCTCAAAAGAAGACATTTATGAAGCCAACAGACACATGAAAAAATGCTCATCATCACTGGCCATCACAGAAATGCAAATCAAAACCACAATGAGATACCATCTCACGCCAGTTAGAATGGCGATCATTAAAAAGCCAGGAAAAAACAGATGCTGGTGAGGATATGGAGAAATAGGTACACTTTTACACTGTCGATGGGAGTGTAAATTAGTTCAATCATTGTGGAAGACAGTGTGGCAAATCCTCAAGGATCTAGAACTAGAAATGCTATTTGACCCAGCCATCCCATTACTGGGTATATACCCAAAGGATTATAAATCATGCTACTATAAAGACACATGCACACGTATGTTTATTGTGGCACTATTCACAATAGCAAAGACTTGGAACCAACCCAAATGTCCGTCAATGATAGACTAGATTAAGAAAGTGGCATATGTACACCATGGAATACTATGCAGGGACATGGATGAAGCTGGAAATCATTCTCAGCAAAGTATCATAAGGACGGAAAACCAAACATTGTATGTTCTCACTCATAGATGGGAATTGAACAATGAGAACACTTGGACACAGGGCAAGGGAACATCACACACCAGGGCCTGTCAGGTAGGGGGGCGGGGGCAGGAATAGCATTGGAGAAATATCTAATGTAAATGATGAGTTGATGGGTACAGCAAACCAACATGGCACACGTATACCTATGTAACAAACCTACACGTTGTGCACATGTACCCTAGAACTTAAAGTAGATATATATATATATGTTTTTTTTTAAAAAGAGGTCCTTATGGTAGCTGTCTCAAGAATGCCTATTTTGTATAAAACAACTAACTTTAACCACTTATTACATAAGCATTTGCTTCATTTTTCAAGGCCATTCTTGTAAAAGTCAATAGATTTTAATAAGGTATTTGTTAGTGTGAGTTTTTTAAATAAAAGGAAGACATTTAGATAAGAATGTAAAATAATTAATATATTTAAATTTTATTATTATTCAAGCATAGCCTAGAAAAAATTGAAACACAAATGCACACGGAACTTTTTCTACTAGACATTGAAATGTATTATAGGTAGGATTTTAAATCTGTAGGAAAAGATGTAGTGGTCAGTAAATTTTGATGGAACAAATGTCTATATGTTCAAAAAAAACTAGAACACTGTCTTACTCTTTATGCCAAAAACAATTATATATTTGTGTCTGTTTGCAAACAAAATTTAATTTACTCAGAAATAATATAGGAGAACATCATTTGTAATTCTCTTCTAACTAAGCTTGACAAGAAGCTATAAAGAAAAAGATGTAAATACAAATTCAAGTAATTAACACTGTAAGAAATAAAGTTAAAAAACATAAACATTGCTCACATTAGTAAAAATTAAATAGCTTTCTGTCAATAAAAAAGCTCTTATCAACTTCATATAAAAGCAGCCAAAGAGGTCAATAGGTAATTCACAGATTAAGAAGTAGAAATATCCAAACATAAGAAATGTGTTGGATTTTACAAGTGATTAGACAAATACATTTAAAACAACAAATGGAATGAATTTTTGTCTGTCAGAGGCATATGAATGAAAGCAAATTAAAAAGAGATACATGCAGTATTAGAAAGCCTGTAGGAAGTAGCTTAATCTCACGTACTGTTGGAACTTGGTACCATCTTCTGAAGGGCAGAACTATTAAAATTTAAAAGTTGCCTGCTGTTTAACCTAGCAGTTGTGCTTCTGGGAACCTCTTTTAGGAATACTATTATAACAGCAGAATACTAGAATACTATGATATTAGTATAAAAATGAGGATAGTCACTGCAACGTATTTTTTTAGCGGAAGGACAAAACCTGAAGATAAATTTACATATTCAGGATTAGCGGAATATTTGGGGAAGATTTCCTTCATCCATACTGTTTAATTAAAATTGAATTTAACTATAAGGAAGCACATACACACAAATTAAATAATACAAAAATAGAAGAATATTTCTCTCTCATGTGAATGTGAGTGTCGGTATGCCATCTCTATTTCACGAAGCCCTCAGGGACCCAGACTGTCCGTTTCACCGCCCACCATCTATATGGTATGGCTCCTCATTTTCAAGGTCCAGCTGGGAAGTAACCACATTCAAGATGCAGAATGGAACAATGTACGAAGCAGAAAAAGGGGCAAGGGGGTCTTAGTATTTCTTAAAAAAAGATCTAGAGCAAGCTTGTCCAGCTCATGGGAGTGGGCTGCATGTGGTCCAGGACAGCTTTGAGTGTGACCCAACACAATTTGTAAACTTTCTTAAAACATTATGAGATTTTCTTTTTTGCTATTTTTTATCTCATCAGCTATCATTAGTGTTAGATCATTTAATGTGTGGCCTACCCAAGACAATTCTTCTTCTGATGTGTCCCACAGAAGCCAAAAGATTGTACAACCCTGATCTAAAGGCTGCAGAAAAAATGTCTGTTTACATGGTATTTGTCACAATGTAGTCACATGGCCAAGCTTAACAGCAAGGATGTAGTCTTTATTCTAGATGGTCATTTGACCAACTAAAAATTGTATCGCTTTAGACAAAGTGATAACAGATACTGGTAAGAAGCTGATGGTCTCTGCTGAACATACTGTAAATAAAGTAGCCATTAGTGTATTACTTGAAAGAATGATTTTAAAATATAAAGAACAATTTTCAGAAGCTTATTTATATATCATGACCTCTCTTTGACTCAGTTTGGCATCAATAAAGTAATAACAGTAAATATTTCACAGAATTGTCATAAAGATTATATATTTTATATTAAGTGCAAAGAATAGTGCTTGGCCCATAGAAAATGATTGATATGTGTTCATTATTATGATTGTCTAAAAATACTATTGTATAAGTGGATAAGTATATGTGTGTGGAATTACATTTCACTCTTTGTTCATTTTTGTATTTAAAATATTTTTCAAGATGTACTACTTTTATTTATTTGTAACCTAGTAAAATATCCAGCTGAATGAGAGACAGAAGGAACATGCTTACATTTTTTCTATAGATGTATCCTTTTAAGATTTAAAATAACTTTTCCAAAAAGAGTAATAATCAAAAGAAATTAGAATATGTTATATAGTGGTTGTAACTTTTGAATTATCTCAGGATTAAAAGTTTTAGGCATTTTGGGCATGGTGGTATAAGCAGTAGATTGATCAGATACGCATTTATCTCAGTGAGCAGAGGGGTAACTTTGAATAGAATGGGAAGCAGGTTGGCCCTAAGCAGTCCCAGCTTGACTTTTCTCTTTAGCTTAGTGATTTGGGGACCCCAAGATTTATTTTCTTTTCACAGTGGAGTTTGCATGTTCTCCCCGTGTTTGCATAGGTTTTCTCTAGTACTTGGGTTTCCTCCCACATCTTAAAGCTGTGCACGTTGGCTTAATTGGTATGTCTAGGTGTTCCCGCTCTGCATGTGCATGGGTGTGTATGTGTGAGTGCACCCTGTGATGGGATGACATCCCGTCCCAGGGCTGGTTCCCGCCTTGTGCCCTGAGCTGCCAGAATGGGCCCAGTCATCCTTGACCCTGAACTGGAATAAGCAGGTTATAAAATGAATGAATAAATGAATACAAATTATTGTAAAATAAAAATTTATAAAGTGTATGAAGAAAGTAAATCATGTAAATGCAAGACAATAAACAATGCTGTACAAAAGTGAAAAAAAAAAACTATTCAAAGTTTAAAAAAAAAAAAAATGTTACCTCTTGTTCTAACTAGTTGGAATATTTGAAGACAATTCATCTCTCTAAGTAAAAGATATTTTTCTATAACAAAAGATGATGTCAAAAATGGTTTAATGTTGGAACCTTGCTGAAATTCTTTCGTTTAGTAGTTTGTCAAGTTTTATGACTTTAAAGAGGTTCCAGAAACACTATGAGCCTCAGCTTCCTCATCTGAAAAGTCATGATTTCTATAGGACAAATGTCTATTGTCTTGTACAAATTAGATATTTCATAAATCATACTTTATTTCTCACTTGTCTCTCTGGTCTTCAATTTCTTCATAGTAAAATTAGAACTACAAAATGGGTATCTTATTCTAGATGATGTTCTAGGTTTTAACCAGTCAGAATATCTTGTTTTTTAAAATAAAGCACAGTTTAGTAAATACACATATTACTAATCAAGAAGTGGTAGAGTAAAATCAATAAGAAAGCTCAAATGAATGGAAACACAAACCTACTGCATTTTGAGGACTTACAGTAATAGCTTGCTTTTGAGGAAAAGATATCTCAATAGCAGAAAAATGTAGTGCTTTTTAAAATCCTCAAGTGGACATTCACAGCCTTCCCCTATGTTCCTTAGATATGACTTTGGATTCTGCTTTTGATGTAATGGCTCTGGGCAAGAAAAATCCATCTCTGATCGTTGGAGCACCTGGTACATCTATCTGCCCCAGAGGAGGAGGGATCAGAGCTAAGCATGACTCACAAAGGGCAACAACTGAATGGTAGAGTTGAGACCGCTCTTGTAAAGCACTGGATCAAGAGAAGAGGACCTAGAATATATGAGAAATCAGTGAGGCTACTTCTTACTCACTGACAGGCAAAACTGTAGGAGATAATTGGCAGTTCCTGGAAAGATCTAAGAAAATACACTTGGAAGTAGTAGGAAGAAAGGCGGGGAAGAAAGCAGACAGGTAGAAGGACAATTTGACAGTCTTTAGCATACAGTGGTGATGGTTTATTAATCTTTGTAAAACTTAATAAATTCCTGGCTCATAGGAACCATTCTTTATCTGATGGTTGAATTTGGAAAATCTTAGAGGGAAATCTGAGGAAGTTACATAGAGTTAGAGGAAAGCCATGATAATCGCATGTATTGAGCAATAGTTAGAGACCAGGAACTAACTGTGCTGGGTGGTTTGCAATATCAGTTCATTTTTCACCACACACAAACACACAAACACACATACACACACACACACACACATCCTCTGAGGAAGCAGCATTATCCTCTTTTTAAAGTTGAAGACATCGAGCCTTGTAGAAGTTATTTACCTATGATTATTCAGAACATCATTTGAAGTGAGCATTCATGTTCAAATTGTATGGCCTTCGGTTTTTTATTGTTGTTATTGTCTTTTGTTTTTACCAAACTATCCCTTTATACCTTGACAATTCCTCCTCTTCCCCTAAGGTAGTCACTAACTAAATACTTAGGAAAAGTGCTATTTAAAATGCAAGGTGCTAGGGGTGTTCGTAAAAACTAGGAAGAAGCTTGTGATATAAAGCCCAATCTTGAATAATCTTGATAAAATATAATGAAACTTCAAAATATAAATTTATCTTACCCAAATTCTTCTAATTATGATTTTATTGACTTGATATATAAACAATTTTAGAATTTATGAAATTCTTGCCCCAACTTTTTATGAAAGCTGCTAATGACAATGAAATTTCAAGCCCTCTTCTTATCACTAATTTATTTATGTTGGAGAGCTTCATCAAGTAATAGTTAAAGAAATCCCAAAATATATAGAAAAGTATGACAATAAATATACATAAGACAGAAAACTGAAGAAGAGAAGAATATTGAATATTCCAAACAATGGTAAGGTTTGGGTTGTATTTTAATAAGATTTCAATTCTTAAGTATAAACAAGTATAATTATAACTTTCTGTGAAGGGTTTTTAGAAAGTTTATTGCAAGAGCTTCTTGTAAACTTCATCCATTGGTCCAAAAATAACATGATATCATTTAATCATTCAGTAATTGATGTTTTAATTTATTTACACAAATGGTATTTTACTTTTATGCTGTTATCTCTTTTCTCTGGCATTTTTCATTATTGTTTTGATCGGATAATTAATGGCATAGGTGTTTATTTAGAAGTGTTTTCTGTTTCAGGGTACTCTGAAAAAAGCCCACTTTTATTGCAGAAAAGTGTCCTTCAACAATTAACTGTTAAGTGCTAGTGCAAATTAAGGCTCCACACAGGTAGATAAATGAATCTGTCACACATATAATTGCCAGGCAAAGTGGTTACACTTTTAGCCATTTTCATTGGTTTGCTAATGCAGCTTTCCATTCTAAAATGATAAATCATCATTTGTTAAACAGGCATTTCCTCTCTAGCTAAAGAATACATTTCCCACTGTTAATATAGATTGTTTTAGGGTTTTAAGGAAAGAAAAGGAGTGAGGGGAGTCAATGGTGTAAAATGTCTTTTTTTTCCCCTTTATGATGCAGGCTCATGATAGATGATTTATAGTTTTTCATGAACCAAAATAAATTTAAGGAAAAGAATGTATATGCTCCAGATGACACATAGACACAGCTGAATACTATAACCACAGAAAAAGTAACTCCTGAGGTCGCAGAACTTGAAATCCGTATGAAATGTGCAAAAAATGTTTTAAGAACAGCTCACCTTTACATTGCAGCCTGCTGCTTTTTATACTGTGTCTACAGAGAGCTGCTGATTTTAATGTTTGAAAGATCTTTCTTCTTTTTTTCTTTTTCTTTTTCTTTTCCTTTTCCCTGTTTTGTTGTTGTTGTTGTTCTGGCAACATGATAGTGACAAAATTGTTTTCATGGACAAACTAATATAGTTTCTGATAAACCCGTGATACAACCTGAAAAAAAATGATTTAGCAGTCTACCTTTCAGTTTGCTGCAATAAATTGAAGAGCCTGAGGCTAGGTAAACTTTGGTACTTAAATGTCAGCACTTGGTTCAGGAGTTCTATTTACATAATCTGTTTACTAATTGCTGACTCAGTGCATTTTTATAATGTTGAGCTTTGAACAGTCTGATTTTTAAATCAGCTTTCATTCTAGCTTGTGAGCCTAAAAGAAGGAAAGTGGCAACCATTTAATGAGGAGACAAAATGGTGACGGTCATTGATTTGGTTATGAGTGAAAATAGCTGTATTGAAGGTATCACCACATCCCCTCAAATCACTGTCTCCACCATTTTCTGGACTTGCAACAGAGTTTGGATGTGTGAGACATTCACATAAATCACTCTAATCACACATTATCTGTGAACTTTGGAGTAGTAGTTTGCACCATTGGTAAATTTGCTTTGTAGGCAGAAGTTTCGATAGGAGATTTCAGTTTACAGTTGTCCTGTTCAGAAAGGGCAATTCTCAGAAAGTCCATGAGTGACTATAACTGAAGAATAATTCAGGGAAATGAGGTAGAAAAACCCCCAAATTCATCACGGCTAACTGTATTTAAATTAAAAATGTTTTTGATATTTACTTAAGGAAAAGCACTTGGTAGAGCGAAGTCCTTGACCACTTGGTAAGATAGGTCAGGTATTACACAGGCAACATGACAACCATGATGAAAAATGTATAGAAATGCATTTCATGGAAACTAACTCAAGGAATTCTTGTATATGTAAGAGAGAGTTGTTCTTTCTCTCCTAAATATATATGTTGATATATATATGTATATACACACACACATATATATATAAAGTCTTTTATAAAAGAGCTAATTATATCACAATACTTTGGCAAAAGATCTGTGTTTGGCATCTTCAGTCATATTTTATGTCTTCCTGAAAATATCCTCTTAATTTTATCTATGCTCCTCTACTCTTTTAATGGAAAAAGAGAATGGATAAAATACAAACTAGCTAATGTATAGGATTTTTATAAAACTGTGAGAAGAAGTAAAAGAAATTTTTATGATAAAATTTCACATTATGACACTCAATTCTTATGGAATATTATTGAAGGCCATAATAAGTGACCCAGAATTGATCTCAATTAGATATATACATCCATCTGGACAATTTCAGAGGCTTACAGTGCTATAGGAAATGGTCCAATGGTAGACAAACATATAGGCAATAAACAGAAGCAAGAAGAGAAGATATTTTCTAATGTGGTTGTTAAGCATTAAAGATGCAAGCAAATTCTGTGTGGGTTATTCTACTAACAAAAGGTTAGATCTAGAAGAGAAGAGAAAATATTTGAAAATAAAACCACGAAGTATTTTATAAATGAGCTAATTACATCATAACAAGTTTGGTAAAAAAACTTGTGATTTGCATCTTCACTCATATTTAATGTCCTTCCTGAAAATGTCCTCTTAATTTTTTGTCAGTGTTTCTCTATTCTTCAATTATCTAGCTCAAAATCTCATTCTTGCCAGAAAGATTTGCACATTTAAAATCATATTAAGAAAATGATTTCTAATGTTCTCAGTATTTAAACAGCCAGTTGGCCTATATTGTATTAACTAATATAGCTAAGAAAATAGGGCTAGACAAAAATTGGAGAGCCCAAAGAATGAAGGAAGGAATTGATAAGCTTCTTCAACATCAACATTAGAATAAAAATGAATCATCAATTCACTTCTGCAACCATCATAATATGGAACTTGAATGACTCTAAAAAAATGGAATGAGATGCCTGGTTAAATCGTGATGGGAGCATGGGGACACTTTTCTGCTTCAGGGACTTTCTCTTGACAAGTGCCATTATACCACCATCACATTCTTTCTTTCAATATACCATGCTCCCAAAAGCATATCACATAGTCTACTTACCCATTTTTTACTTCCCATTCACACCTTTTCCACTTATGTTCAACACACACACACACACACACAACCCCCAGGAGATTTGGACACATTTGAAGTTACATTCACTATAAATGCCATTTTAAAGTGGAAACATTCCTTGTTTTAATACCTCCTAAGTAGTCATCTTTATTATATTTTTATGTATAACCTATTCAAAATTCTGGACTGCACAAATATTTGGTGTGTGTGTAATCTCTGATTACTGCTGGCTCCAATAACTAATTGTTTCAAATAGGTTTCAGCAAAGTAATTTAATTAGAATTTGAATGAATGCTTATTTGAAGCCAACATTCAGGCTTTATTTCTGAAAATAGTGCCATCCTTAATGATGAAGGGAAATACATAATAAATGAGTATTGTAATGATTCAAAATGAATTTGATATTTTAAGACATTCTAGAGGTAGAGAGTGTTTAGAGATGAAAAAAGAGAGAGAAGGAAAGAACAGTGACATTTACAGCAATGTGATGTTAGCCAATGTTTCAGGATGCATTTGGGGAGCTCAATGTGTTACCCTATTTTATTGGAAAACACTCTTCTTCATAACCAAGGCTCACAGCAGAAGAATTTAATAATTCCTTAGTGACATTCCACACTCTGACTCAAAAGGGCTTCTTTAAATGCTAATTCACCTTCCTTACAACGGTTTCCTGGAGCAAATTCCCTGAGTGGAATTCAGGTTGCTTCCTTAGAAGATGATTTCGTGATCTTCATTCAGAGAAGTTTCATTTCTAGCAGGAGTCTCAGGTGAGACTCTCATTTTACAATTTCCTTTTATTTCCTTACTTAGAAGTAGATCACATGATAGGACTTTTCCCAAGTCTTTTTATCAATGATGTGAGAAAGAACTCTAATGCTGCTTAGAATTGAATTACTCTCTAGAATAGATGTAAAGAAAATAATGGCTTCTGCAAAGCTAAATAGCCTTGTTTTGGTCAGTTTTAGTTCTAGTTTTTTTACTAAAAATATGCTTGTTGTTGCTTGGCATTCTGTCTTTAGGTATGCAATGCAGTTTGTTTTTCCGACACATCCAAAACTGCTGATACCCACTGGAGTAATCTTAGTTTCTTCAGGCTCTTGAGTTGAAGATGACAAAGTCATTTAAATATGGCTCTGCCAAAAATGGACATGGTTGGGATGCCAGTTATATACAAGAGAAACTTCTAATCACATTTTTCTTATTTTTTGATGGAGATGGTAACACAATTTTTAACAAAGAAAAGAAAATCAATGTTTTCACAGAAATAATTTCTCTTGGGACTTCTTGACATAGTCGTGACATGCAAAATGATGGATGCCTATTCTAAAATATTTCTACAACCAGACCTTTTATTTTCAATTAGATACTGTATTTTGTTTGTTTGTTTTTGGTAAATCAAAGACTGGACTGCAAATCAGGACCTCTGGGATTTGCTCTTGGCTTCACTGCAATTTTATGCATTTTGGCAATTTATTATATTCAATTTAACACTTTGGGGTACACTTTATATTTATCTCTAAATATGCAGGAATTTTACTTCCCAACAATGTTGAGAACTCAGTGGAAATAAATTGGGTCTTGTAACGCATTCATATTTCAGGATGAATTTCCACAGATGTGGCACAGAGAAGATAGTTGGTAATGTTTATTGAAAGAATAAATCAATCAGAGGATGAACAATTTTATTAAATTGATATCTTTATATACAAATATCTACCATACATAATCTTGTATGTTATGGTAGCTGCAATTAATGTGATGTCAAATTCTTTGCTACCTCTCTCCTTTTGAAATTTTGTACCATGAGTGATTTACTGGACCAATTGGATACTGAAGTGATATTCTTGGATTTCTCAAGCTAGGTCATAAGAAGCCTTGAATATCCTACCTGGCTCTCTTAAAGCCCAGCCGCCGTGCCATGGAAAGCTCCAACCACATGGATAAACCACGTACTGGCTCTCTTTTTGGCCCTAGCTTAGCCGCCAGCTGAAAGCCAGCATCAATTTCTGGACATGTGTATCAGGATGAGTTCAATCAGGAAAGAGAAATCCTGCAATTATTTGAACCTGGAAAGTTTCACAGTATTGAAGTAGTAAGGGATTGACTAGTATGAAACAAAATATAAAGATATAGGAATAGCGATACAATATAAAATACAATAGCACATATTATATAGTATAATCTAGAACAATCATTACCACTGGTATTGAGATACAGTGTCAAAAATAGAGCTGGATCTCCGCTTCCACACCCCCAACAAGCCCCCCCAAGACCTCCTGCCCCCTGAACCTGGGCTGGTCTGAGATCCAGTCCTTGTTGAATAAAGCATAGCTACTGAATGACAGAAAATGTCTGTAAATTGTCAGAAATCTGATACTAAGGAGTCAGGGAAAGCTGTTCACAGGGAGATGTCTCACCAGAGGTGCTGTACTACAAAGCTGCCCAAGAAGTGTGCTGGGCAAAGCTGCTGCTGCTGGGTGCTGCAGATCAGCATGCACTGCAGGAATCAGGTGCTGGAGAAGCTGCACTGATGTAGAAAACTACTGAGTGAGCAACACTGCAACTAGAAAGCAAAACCCTTTTCTCCTGTAATAGCTCTCCAATGACTTCTATTGACCAAACTCCAATGCCATCTGGCAAACAGAAAAAACACTTTAAAAACCTAAATGCATTTCACAAGCAGGCAAAAAGAGAGAATTTGGAGCTTAGTCAATACATTGATAACTGGTACACTATGTGAATTAGCTATCCAGGACTGACTGCTCAGTCAAGCTCTCAGTTAGCTCCAGACCTGGGTGCTATCCGGTAGCTACTGCATCAGAAACCAAAAGTGAGAACCACTTCAGTCAACCCTCAGAACAATGAGAGATAATAGTGTATTATCACTTTAATTCACTATGTTCTGTGGTGGTTTTGTTACACAGCAATAGACAACTGGAACATATGTTATCCAGTGTCATAACTTGTTATATCTTCCTTTTCCTTTCTACCTTAAGGCAACCAGGAGACATTTGACAATTTTGAAATTCTACTTTTCTAAGTCCCTAGTTATGTTTTAGAGATTTGCTTTTCACAAATCGAAGCAACAGCCTAAAAAAGACAATGCTGTTTATAACAAAGAGTTGTACCCCATATTCAACATTGCAATTTGGAGATCTTTTGGATTATGTTAAGTGTTGAGAGAAAGTTTTGTAGATAGCATTTCCTGTGGAGTGGCCCAATAGTATATCCCCAAAATCACATTATTTGTAATGAGCTGAAAAGGCTTTACTCAGTATACTGTGTCACTTCATATTACAAAAATTAAAGCAGCATCTATTGAGAAAATTATATTTCTATAACATATGCCAGGAATTCTTGCCAAGAGGGTAAAATAAATACAAGTACCTGCTATGCTGTCTATACCTCAATAGAGATATATTAAAAGAGCTCATGTGGGTTTAAATATATGCCCTAATGGTAGATTCAAGGACATATGATGACTTAATAGTAAAAACCACTGTGATGAATTGATATGCTGGTAAAACTTATTCAAACTCCGGGGTAGAGATTTGATCAGCACTTTACTCCTGGGAGACGACAATACAACAGAATCATTGGGGTACCTATTTTCCTAGAAGCATTTGGCTTTTCCTGCCACACTGTGCTGAAGCTTCATCATGGCCAGAGAATACAGACAATTATCATTTTCCTCTGGTCACCACAACCACTGAATTTAGTAGACTATGTTTTCCATGCTTACACTGGTTTTCAAACTGAACCCATAGAGTCCATGGGATTCCATAGGGTGGGATGTTGTGAAGAGATCTTAGTCATGGAATTTTAAATTTGGCTTTTGTTATATGTCTTATGATTGAGACATTCTCATCTTCCCACCATGAAAACGATGTTCTTACCTGCTTCTGCACCCATTTTCTCCTTTTTCCCTCCTGTATACTAGAGAAACTGATCTCTCCAGGTGTATGTGAGAATAGGGGAGAGGTTATTAATAATAACAATTCAGTATGTGGAAACTGAGACTATTAAAGGGAAAATAGAAAGTATGGTCATCCTATTTAATATGATTCCTTCTTAACTACTAACAGACTTTACTTCCCCAGATAGCCTCATTCTTTCCTCCAACATCAATCCCTACCCCTCCTCCCTATATCATTCCTATCATCATAAACACATGCTATAATACATTTCCTGGTTTAAAAAAAATCCTCCTATGCCTTTTCCACCCTGCCAGGTACAATCTAATCCCATTTCTAGATTTTCTTTAAAATTGTGTATATATATATATATATATATATATATATATATATATGTATACACACACACACACAATATATTATATATATCATGGAGCATATGTTATGCAAGTGTCCTAAATTGATATGCATATATATCTTTTCCTTTCTACTAATTCTCCTTTCTAATAATTTATGTATCTAATATAATTTATATAATATATGCTATATAATATATAGATATATATTATGTATAATTATATAAATCATTAGATAAATATATAAATTATGTCTATATATTTATACTATATAATATATAGTATATATCATATATATTCTATATAATATAATCTATAGAGTATATATTCTATATACTATATAGTATATATAGTATATCTACTATATAGTATATATATTATAGTATATACTATATAGTATATATAATATAGTATATACTATATAATATATTGTATAATATAATATATAATATAATATACTATAATATATAGTATATATACTATATATTTATACTATATATTATATATACTATATAATATACTATATATTATATATTATATAATACTATATATACTATATAATATAGTATACTATATAATATATATATAGTATATATATAGTATATTATATAGTATATATAATATATAGTATAAATATATATAGTATATATGTATAATTTTATACATATATAGTATATGTATATGTATAATTATATACATATATAGTGTATATGTATAATTTTAAAGAAAATCTAGAAATGGGATTAATTATATACTATATAATCTATACATTACTTTATATAGTATATTACACTATTACACTATATAACATTACACAATATATTACACTATATAACATTACAGTATATATTACACTATGTATTACACTATATAACATTCTATAGTGTATATTATATATTCTATAGTATATTTATATATTAATGTTTATAAATACAAATATATAAATATTGATATATAGCATATAATGTATACTTAATATATAATATATACATATAAGTAATATATATTGTATGTATAATTTAATACTATAGTATATATAACATATATAATATATAAAATGTATTTATAACATTTTATATATTGTAGATAAACTATAATGAATAATATATTGTGCATATATAATTTTAAAGAAAATCTAGAAATGGAATTACATAAATTATGTACATACTATATAAAATTATATATAAAGTATATCTATATTTTATATATAATTACATATAATTATATATTTGTATATATAAATATATACACACATAATTTTAAACACCCACACATAAAGTATGCATACTACACACACACACACACACACACACACACACACACACACACACAATTTCTACTCAGTTTCCCAATTTATCTCAACCTACTGCAATATTGGTTTCCAAACCATATCTCAACTAAAATCTTTGTTAATCAATTGCCTACTTGTGGACAAATATGATGGATGTTTTTCTGATATTCCCTTACTGGGTTTTCAACAATGACTCACACAGATGGCCATTTTCTCCTTGAAACACTTTCCTCTCTCTGCTTCAGGAACAGCATGCTCTTCTTTACTTACCACTTTATTTCTTTGTATTTTCGTTTGCTATATTCTTATCTTCATAACTATTCATGTTAAAGTTCTTCTAAGCTCAGTCCTGGGCTGACTTTTCTTTACTTACTCTACCTCTGCCTAGTGATCTCATTCATTTCTATGACTTTCAAAGTCTCATTTATATTACAGTGACTCACAGATTTATATTTCTCACTCAGACTTCTTTTCGGAGCTCTAAATTTATATGTCCAACTTTCCTATTTGAATGTTTCAGATGAATTTCCAAATTTGCATGTTGAAAACAAAACCCATCCATTCCATTCACACTCTACACAATGTATTCCCAATGTTTCTATATTTCAAATAAATGGCACCATCACCACCCATTACGAAGGTTAGAAGTTTAGGATTAATTCTCGACATTTCTCTTTCCCTAGCCCTTCGTATTTCATGTATTTATGCCAGCTACAGCTTCAAAAAATAAATGTGCAATCTGTTCATGTCTTTCTTGGCACTACCTGACCACATGAGTCCAAGCCTTTATCTATTGCTTAGACAATAAGAGCTTCTTTTTCCCTTTTTTACTTTTGCCTGTCCCTAAGTCCACTGTCCATACTTGAAACATATCTATGTTTTAACAAATTTGTAGGAGATGGTGTTCATGATGTGCTTAAGATTTGTTTATGGGCCCTCATTGCCCTTTGAATAATACCTAAATGGGTTCCCACCGTCTCCAAGGCCTTCCGTGTTCTGTCCCCATCTCCTCTTACACCCCTCTGTCCATCACATTTTATTCTGCAGCCCCACTGGCCTTCTGTTGCTCCTAGAGTGCTCTACACACTTCCCCAGTGCAAGATACTCTAATGTGTTGCATTTATGTTTTGTTCTACCTGGAATGCTGTTTCTCAGATCTTTCTTACGTGACAAATTGAAAACAATCTAAATAAGCACCAAAAAGGAAAAGTTTGAATAAATTGTAGCCAAGTCATACTATGACTTCATTTTATGAATACTAACCAGTGTTGAGCTGTTACAAGGACATGATGGAATCTTACATATTTTTATGAAAAAATGTCCAATCATACTAAGTTTAAAAGCAAGTTATTTGCAACTTCCTGGCTCTATGATTATTTCAAAATAGGTTAAAATATGTTGCAGAAAATATGTAAAATGTGTAGTTTATATAAAATGTATAAAAATATGTATTAAACATGTATAAAAACAAAAAGCATATGTCTCTATATGTGTTTTTAAAGGCACAATAATAGTAGGAAATGTTCCATACCAAACTGCTAACAGGAATTACTGCCTCAGTGGCTGTGGGACTGTGTAATTGAAGGAAAGCTTATATTTCTTATGCTATATACATTTGTTATTTTTTTAACCACAATATTCTTGTATTTATACATGCACACATAACATATGTAGTTTTACCAAATGCATCGATTTTTTTTACAAGACAAAGTAAGTGTCCTTTCTATCACTCATAGATTTTTTAACTAAAAATTCTGTCAAATTCTGGGAACTCCCTGAAGCCAGTGGTCTGACAGAAACAAGAGTTATTATTATAAGACTTACAATTCATTTAATTTTTGTCAGTTGTGAGAGCCATAGCCATGGGTCCTTAAATTCCTTTTCCTTTGTATGTATTCTATATGTCTTTCTTACTCTAAAGAATCTGTTATTAACCCGTATTAACCTGTGATTTTTATACTGTGATATTTGAGGCTGGTGAAACAACTTTTATGTGCTGTCTCAGATATCAGCTATAAACTGCGTAATTTAAAGACAACTGAACAGGTTTATGTTTTTATAAAGCTCTTGAAAAGAAATTCACTTTAAAAAAATGCATTAGGCTTGTATAAATTTCTATGCCCCTATATCTGTTAAATGCAATCAGATCAATCTTGTTTCTTTGTCTCCAGCACAGTGCACAAAACTGAGTATTCTGACTTTTAGAAAATTTGCCAAGTCCAAATATTTTTATATATAATTAAAATTAGTTAACTGCTGAGGTTATATTTTTTAAAAGTCTAGTATTTTATCGAGATACTTCCAATTCAGTGCCTGTAATAATTTATTACCAAAGCAACCCAGGAAATAAATGTTCTCATAAAATTAATAATTATGATTTTACATTCATTATAGTGAATAATGATATCTCTTCACTTTTTCTTTTGAGCATAGTTGTTAATTTCCCCACAAATTTCCACTTATTTTGTATTATTTCATATTTACCTATAAGAAATGGAATGGTCAGAGCATGGGTAGTGAAATTGAAACCAAAATTACATTCTATAGTTCTATTTGGTGAGTGGTGGGTTGGTGAGAGGGAGGAGGAAGGGGAGGGGCAGTGATACTCTGTTTCAGTTATTTATCTTAAAGCTATTTCTGTATATTTAACTTTATGGTCAAATGATCTATTACATTTTATCTGTACAAAATATTGGAACTTTTTAAATTTTAAAAGTACTAGAGAGATATTTCACAATAGAATACCAAGTTTCTATGAAATAAAAGTTTAAAGTTTCATACGTCAGGAAGCAGGAGACATAATTGTATCTATCAGAAGATTATCTTTGCTAATCTTTTTTTTTTTTTTTTTTTTTTTTTTGTCATGGGCTGAGCATTTTTCCCCTAAACAGGACTGGAGTACGGTATTTGAACTAAGTATCTTCTCATATGCAGTAAACATCCAGGTAATAGCATCAGTCTAAATAAGATAGATTATGGGGCAGTAATAAAGTATCATGAAATCTCAGTAACATTACGTTTCACTTCTTACTCATACTTCATGTCCACTGCAGCCCTGCAGAGGGACCCCACACATCATAGCGCCTCTGGGATCCAGAGAAATAGAGCATCCACCATCTTGAACATTGTCAGATGAATAGGAATCTCTGGAGAGTACCATCCTAAAAATTACATGCACTAACGTAGAAATAAAACATGCCATTATGTTTACAACTCATTGGCCAGAAGTAGTCACATGAGGGGTGCTTTGCTTACCCCTAATCACATGGGGACAGGTAAATA
Source organism: Pongo abelii (assembly GCF_028885655.2). NCBI lineage: Eukaryota > Metazoa > Chordata > Mammalia > Primates > Hominidae > Pongo > Pongo abelii. Next base: position 114,401,018 of record NC_071996.2, read on the forward strand.
CAATCCCAACATGAAATGATGTGGTGAAGAGCCAGAAATACGCAGTGGAGCACAAAATGACTGTCTTGGTTTTCATGACCAAGAACTCTAAGGAGCAGAAAAATGTTATATTTCTTTTTCATATGTGTCTCTTTCCTTCTGTACCCTGAAACAGCAGACACTGATAGCTGGTGGGAGAACAGGCATGGGAGTATAGGACTCTCTGCAGCTTGCCTTAGGGTTTATTTAGTCATGCCAGCATTGAAGCATGCAGATAATACACCAGAATGAATATGATACATGAACAGTTTCCTTTAGTCTCTTATTATTGGTTACCAAGAGCTTCATGTCCCTTCATTGCCCTTTCCCCCATTTCTAGTCACAGCACAGCCTTTCAGTTGTGCAGTGGTATTAGATATTACAGAATGTTAAGGAAAATGACAGTATTACAATATTCAAGGGAATCGTTTTACATTTATCTATTAAATATGACTCTTCTCAGCCTAGTCCAAGTGAAAAGTACCCATTAAACAGTGTTATAATAGTAAGCGTTTAACAAATAGGTTTCCAAATAAACCCAGATTTGTAAGGGTTGGTGTGAGTACTCTTAACATGACCAATTTTATTCTGCTGATGTGCTATCACTAGATACAGAATTGGGAAAAGATGTGTACAATGGGCTTTTTGGCCAGCTAATAGGAGTCGGCTCTAGCATGACACTGAGAGAAATAACTTTCATCATCTTTCTTAGTACATAGCTCAGTTTCCAAAATTACTCTCCATTTTTCATCTCTATCTGCACACCCACAAACACATGCATACACATAAACACACACCTCACTAGGGCAAAATCCAATTCTTAAACACAGCATGGAAACTTTCAATAAAAAACAGAAACCTTATCTTAATTGTTTCATTATGCTTAAAGCTATCTCTTAAACAATTTATGTTAGTATTTTACATCATTATAGCAGGAACAGTTACTTTCCCATGATCACTCTCAACTTACCTCCCCCCTTCAGATCTCTTCGGAAAAAGAAAAATATGTGACTCCAAACCATATGTGTCTTTATGGCTGCTCTTTTTGCTACATACATATCCAGCTAAAGCTTTGATGGCAGTTTTTGTAAATATACGTGTAAAGTAGGTGTTGAGATGGGGGATGGGCGTGTTTAATATTTCCATTTGCATCATGTTGCCCCCTGTGAAGCTCATGGACCACAGCAATGATTCCCTACCTCGTATTCTGACCCTGTGGTCTGACCCACCTTGGTAAACCACTACTCCAGCAGCTAGTCCAGACTCCTTGCTCTTTCCCAGACAACCACAATCACTCAGATCCTTGTACTTTGCTCATGGAATTATCCTAGTTCTAACATACCCACTTTCATCTTCTTTTTCAACACTTAACAAAACAGAGCCTTATGTACAGTGTTGTCATTGTTACGACACCTCACTTCTGTGATTGTACCTAACTCCCTTTGCAACTGCTTTACATCACCCATCTTAAATTTTGCCAAAACTTGCTTTATATCATCTTTATCAATGTGTTCTATTTGTTTTCTATGCAACGACTTTATGAAAATCTTGCTTCTCCAAAAATTGATGCACTCTTGATATCAAGCACTGTAATTCTCTTCTATCCCAATAACATTTAGGAAGGAGTTAGGTTGATATCCAATCCTTAAAAAAAAAAATCAATAAAGTCCATACCAAAAGTATTACTTACTGTATTTCTTATGTCTTAAAAAATGATAAACTTGAATTCAGGGTTGCTAACCATTAGAGTGGCAAAATACAGTTGAGTACAAGTTCGAATTCAATAACTGTTTAGTAACTGTTAATTTTATTTCTATAATTTATTCAATACTTAACTTAAAAATTGATAACTTTAGAAATTTAATTGATGGATTATTCAATACTCTTACTTCATAGGCTTTTTTTTAATCTTCATGCCAAGGCAACTTGCTGCCTGACTGGATAGAGGACCACTCTGAAACTAATTTTGTCTTTGTGTCAGTAACCTTTTTTCTACTTACCAGTAATTATTTCTCTGCCTCTTTGAAAAGAAAAGCATTTAATTATATGGGGAAGCAAGTTTAGCATTCCTAATGGAGAATCTCATGAAGTAAAAACGTGGGTTCTACTATTCTACTGCAAGTTAAAATTGCTTGATCTAAATTTTAATCAACAAACATTTATGGGATGTCTTCAGGAAAGAGGGGGAATGGGAAATAAGGTTCAAAAGAGATGTCATATATGATTTTCATTTTTAGAAACTTACTTTTTATCAAACATGCAAAACTATTTATGATGAGAACAAGTACACAAGAGCTAAAAATTTATAAAGGTAAATGATATATGGCACATCAAGAAAGCTTACATGTAGAGGCAGTTTTGAACCTAGTTATGAAGGAGGTATAATAGATTTAAAAGAAGTATGTCAAAATTTGAAAATAAACATGGCAGAGGAAGAAACAAAACTATTTTTAGAGATAAAAAATAATTGACTTAGCTATTTATAAGATATTTAATGGTGATATTAAATATTGAGTATCATTTATAATACAATTTTAAAAATTCAGACATATTCACTGAAGTATAGAGATCAGATTGAAGAGTAAAAGAGATGTGTATGGCTAAATTTGGGAATCCAGTACAAGTAAAATATTCAAGTTCTTATCTGAGAAGATTAAATCAATAACAATCAATATGGGATTTTTAAGAGAAAGATATGACAAAAAATAACATCTAAATATTATACTATTTATCATCTTATGTAGGATAATTTTACTAAAGATTGAATTAGGAAGCTCCATATAAGATTTGTCCATACATTAAACTTCTATTTGATATACATATCAAATATATAGAATATATATAGAATATATATTTATCATTTATCATATATATATATCCCTCTCTTGTTGACACACTTACTCAACACTTACATAATGCCAAGGAAAAACAAAAAAATTTCTTTGTTGAACTGGCGTCTACATTTTCGTTGTCTTCCTACCTTCACTTTCAGAGAATGCAGAGCTAAATTTAGTGTTTAATCATAGTAATTATTTAAGTCAGAATTTCTGTTGTGACTGTTTCTGCATTTTATATATATATATATATATAGTTTTTCTTACTGACATAGGAACTATCTCAAATACATAGTTATTTACATTTTTATGTATAATCTTTAAGGAAGATAACATTATAAAGAGTGAATCTTCACTCACCTCCCCACAAATACATACTCTTTGTGAGAAAATAGAGACATTTTGGAAGTCATTCAGTCTTTCAATGCCCTCATCAGCTCCATCCCAGGCACCCAAATTAATTTTAAAAAGTTAATTGTCAGGTTCATTTTGAATAATTACAAGATTTAAAGGCAAAGAGAATATTCTTTTGTTTACTATATCTCCCTTTAAATTGTTCTACCTTAAACATAAAATTCATGTAATAGGAAGCAAAACATACTTAAAGTTATCTGTTAAAATGATAGTCCATATATTCCAGATAATCTGACACAATAGCATCATTTAAAAAAATCTAAATAAAATATGGCTTAATTTTTATTCCTTCCCTTTAGAGGGTAGCCCAACATCATTTGGCAGGCCTCCCCTCAAATTCTTGGGGAAGCAAACTGAAAGCATATGTAGTTGAAGAAAGTGAGCAGGTCTTCCAGTCTTCTGTTATTAGGCAACTTCTTTATATTCTCTCACTTGGTTCATACTTGCATGTTCCATTTGAAAACAGGTATCTCCCAGACAGTGCTAGCTACCTCTGTGCTAAACTCAAGGGAGCCCTACAGCTCCAGATCCCCAGAATTAGTTTAGAGTCTCCATACACTCATTTCTATGCCTGCAGTTCTTTTCACTAATTCATAATTGGAGCATACCTCAATGTGTGTCATTCTAGAAAAGCTGCCCCTGACTTTCAGTTTCCTGGGATCCAGTCATATTCTCTCAAACCAAACAACCTGCACCATCTTCAACTCTTCTCTTCCAGGAAGCCAGATTAATATTTTGGTAGGTTTAACCTTTCAAAGCAAAGTTTTCGGCATTGGTGGCATAGGAATGTGGGGAGAAGTACTACCTCACCAGCAACTAGAATGCACATTCCATTAGACAGTTTTTATTTTCTCCATTTTTTTTGTTCACTCTTGTGTCTGCAGTATCAAGGACAGTGACTTCACATATAAGCTACTCAGTAAATATCTGAAGGAAGGGAGGAATGGAAAGAAGGCCAAAACTCAGACACACAAAGTCATGGTAGTCTGAAGCATTCATAGCAATGTACAAATTTAATATCTCAACAGATGATCTGATTACAATCAAATTTGAAATCAAAAAGGTCTTTCAATGTTAGTAGTATAGTGGTTCTTAAGCATAAGAGAAGTGCTCAAGCAGGGCACACTTGGAAATGAGTATTGTCAGTTTTGCTCAAGCACAATGACTGAAGGATACTACTAGCATTTAATGCCCTAGGAGCTAAGCGTGCTAAATATGTTGCAATGTGTAACAAAGTCCTGTACAATGAAGACTTCTTGCACAAATCCAATAACACTCCAGTTGAAAAATGCTTAGGTATTCCTAACCCATCTTTATACTTAAGTTCTCTATATTGAAGTGCCATAGAGTGGCCTTCTAGGTTGTAGACCTAGGCCTAAGCACTCCTTCTGATGGAGGGCGTGCTAATTCCAAGCTCGTTCCTTCCTTTGAGAGCTCTGATGATCAGAGTGAGGTACAACTGCAGAGTGGAAAGCACAGAGTCAGATGCACATGAGTTTAATAAACTCCAGCATTTTTCTTTCCCACCTGCATTAACTACAAATCTTTGTCTACATGGCTTCCTAATTGTGCATTAATTCTACATGACATCTCATCATCATACAAAGATAGCTTGTATATTCCTATGTAAATCATCTTTATTCCCAACTAAACAATCATTATTTTTCATAATTGTATTTGGCTCCTGTCATTCTACTTTGCCTCTTCCTAAGACTTACCGATTTATGTAAATGCTACTTAAAGCGTAGTGCCCTGAATTAAACCAAATATTCCAGGTGAATCTGAAATTACGTAGAAAAGAGTAAAATTCTCACTTGGATCATTCTAGTTATCTGACTACCTTTAATGCTTCTTTTAATTATTTTATCCATTTTTATATTCCTCCCACCTTATTCTTTATTTATGATGTGCTTAATATAGACAAAGATCCTTGAGTTGCTCTTTTTCCCACATGTCCTACTACTAAGCCACACTTCTACAGTCTCATGTTTGTAGAGTTCAGTTTTTGGACCTAATTTTATTCTTTTTAATAGATTTTTATTTAACAAATAAAATGTGTATATTTGTTGTTTTGAAATATGTATACATTGTGGACTGGCCTCAATTTTATTCTTTTTATTCTCATTTGATTGAAATCCTTTAATTAGTTCAGTCTGAAAAAAATGTTTCCTTCAACTAATTTTCTAACCATCTCAGCATTATCTATAAATGTTATGTATATACAAATCATAAGTTGCTTCAATGAAAACCCAAATAATTTTTATTACAGCAATGCCCATTGAGAGCCATATGACTGACAAGCCATAGGACACTATTTCAAATGACATGCAATTATTATCTCACAGAGGTATTTATCTAATGATTTTTTCCCTCAAACAGCCTCTATCACTCCATCTTGGCTGAAATGACATTACATATTTTATCAAGTATCTAGCTGAGTTCCAAATATACCTTCCCCCACCATATTGTTCTAGGCCTAACAATTTGTGTGTTTTAAAACGAGAGGGAAGTTTGACGTGAATTTGACTCCTGCTATATCCTGGTAATTACTGATTTTTCTCTCTTTGCTGTTCACAAACCATGTTTTTATTAGTGTTTGAGAATCTTGCCTACGATGAAAGTCCAGTTCACTAGGCTATAGGTTGTAAAAAAAAAAAACAAAAAACAAAACAGAACGAAAAAACTTTCAGCACTTTTTAAAAATTAAAGGGTATTTGTCTATCTCCAGTCTTTTTTTAGGCTTCTCTCATTATCCTAGATTTTCCATTATTATAAAAGGCAGTTCAGTAATCATGGCTGGAATTCTAAATTTGGTTTCCTAAAAACGTAAATAGTCTGGACCTAGGAGAACAAGCCCATTTCAAGAAATACTGCTCTCTGGAGATTTATTCTCTGGTTTTGCACTTTAATTCTTTAGTACTAATATAGTTCTGACCTTTATACTCTGAAGAGATCTCTTTTTAACTGAAAATGCAGCAGCTAAACCGACAACAAGCAGTCTTGCTTTCTCTGGGTCATCTAGTGTAACACAGTGACTAAAAGGCTTTGAAATCAAGACACTAGGTTTCCATCAAACTATACCATACCCCACCATTTGCTAGCAGTGTAATCTTGGGCAATTGAGTTACCTTCACTGAATTACATTTTTCTCATCTGCAAAGTACAGATAATCGTCCTATCACATATGGTTATGGTTAAGTATGCAGTATTATGGACACCAAGTTCATAACACAGTGGCTGTCACTTAGACATTGCTCTTTTTGTCAGTGTTAAATGAAACATCCATTTATTCTAATTCTTGATTATCTCCTTGCTTTGCTCACACAACTAAATATTAAAATTTTGAATACATTTGACTACATTTTAATCAAAAGAAGATGACATATTTTATATACTTCTCTGTATTAATGGTAGAGAAAATGTTAGCTCACTAGGACATAATTAGGAATATTTGATGGGAATTCCAAAGAATAGAAGAAGACAGCTGAATTCACATCTTGTGGAAACAAAGATGAACTTTGCTTACTTTTCAATTTTGGCCACATGTTCTTGCTCCTTCATTTGTGCAAGAACAAGATGCTTTGTGCATTGATGATTTGAGTAATAAAAAAAAACTGTGAATGGTTATAAATTTTGTGGAGAGAAAAATGACTTCAAGAGCCAATATATTAATTTTTAAATCTTGGCACAGGGCTTTATTGTGAGGACTGAAATAAACTGAATATTTCCACCTGGAGAGTAATAAGTCAAAATATTTCTAATTCTGCCCTGACCAATATCTTTTCTCTCCTTATTTCAAAGAGAAAAGTAAAATTTTCTGAAAAAAAATTTGAATAAAATATTTAGGGTCTCTAGAAGTAGAAGAGTGGGACAACAGGCCAAGATGCAGGAACAGAGGATTCCTTGAAATCTCTTTTGTGACACAATCAAAGAACACTGTTGACTTTGAAAAAGCGATGAAGATTTCAGATCAAATAAGATGGACTGGGTCGTACTACCTGTGTTGAAAAAGTTCTTTTTGAATGATCCAAAAGAAGTTTAAAGTCTTAATTTTTTTCATTTGAAAATTGAAACAACACCCCTGAGTTTCTCTATCATCTTTTCTCAGTGGCCATACTGTAAAGGACTGTATTAAAAATGAAGTCCTGTTGTCCTGCTCTAAGTCTTATGGCATGGAGTTTCCTTAAAGTTGAATTCTAAAAGATCTGTTAGTCATATCTACATCTATCTACCTACCTATTTCAATCTAGTTTTTCTATTAGTAAAAATATAAACATATATACACTTAAATCCCCAGATAATTTTTATGAGTATCTCTTTTTTTCCTTTTTTGGCCAGGATTCTTAGACTATGATAAAAATGATATAAAATCACTATTAGGATAAAAGAGCTATAGATTCTGATTATTTTTATTTAAGAAACAGGCATAATTGTGATTTTTCAGTCAGTATCTTTTGAACGATGAAGGTTTAATGGGAGAATAAATAATCTACTTGAACAAAGAAAATGGCCCCTGAATGTTAATATTGTGCTTTTTGTCTTGGCTTTTGTGTGATGAGCCATTTGTAATTTTTAGAAAGCTACTTGGGAGGACAAATGTAATAATGTCTTGAATCCCTAGGCAGAAAAGCACTATATAATTACATCTTTAAAATATTATTACCATAGTTTTGTCCTAAAATTTTTGTTACTGACAGGGAAATCTTTTAATAGGTGAATCCCCCTGGTTACACTGCTTCTTCCCTTTCTGTCCAGAAGTGTTTTAAATGAGCCGAAAATGGTCTCTCAGTAAAGCAGAGTATCTCCCATTAGGAAGCAGCTGGATTAGGAGCACTTGACCTTTCTGAGTTGGGTATGCAGAAATTGCCAATAAAGATTTTACAGGAAAAGAAGGTGAGCTGACTGAAAATTCTGTCTCTTAACGCTTTAGATACTTTTGTTTGCTTTATTTGCTCCAATTAACAACGTTAAACTCTGGAATCTATAACGAAGACAATGCCCTTTTGAAATGGGTATATTTAGGAATAGGAGTTAGATGATAGTGGTTTGTAAGAGATAAGATTGCTTCTTTCTGAAATTATTCATTTCAATAAGTATTAACTGAATATACTTTGTGCTAATTACTGACAATGATGGCAAACAATACTTGAAGGTTATGGTCTAGCAGCAAGACAGATTCTAATCAGAGGTAGTATTGTAATCATTTCAACTACCATGAAGGAGAAGTACAGCATTATGAGAACATACAGCAGGTGTCCTGATCTCATAGGAGGGATGGCAGTGGTTAGGGAAGATTTTCCTAAAGAATATACATCTGAGTAAGTGAATATTATCTTATTATCTCACCAGTTTTAGCATGAGGCATTTTGCATCTAATCATGTTTTTCTTTGTTCCCCAAATACCTCCTGAGATAGGTTTGATAACAAGTGCTTAATTATAAGACAAGAACAAGAGAAATGACGTTACATTGGAATTTTCCAACCCCCTCTCTAGATTGCTGAGGCATTAAATATGTTTTGGTTTGGCATTATAAAATATGATCGGCTCAATGGTGAGCAATTAAATTTTACTCCTTAAGAATGCTATTGGAATTAGTTAGACTGAGTCCTGCCATATTCTTTTTGTTCTCATGTTGTAAATACTAGAAACACCAGCTTTGATATTATTTTCATCTACTGGTTAAAGATAAGAAAGACAGTAAGACAGAGTTTTATAAACAATTCTATGGAATTTTTCCCACATAAAAATAAAACCGAAGTGGTCTCAGTATTCTTATTAGCAGTTTCAGAATGTAGCCAAAAGCTCTATTTATAGAGACACAGGTCCTTCAATGCCTGCAAATGCCTCTAGAGTAGACTGTGTTTCACTTGTTCTTGTGGGAAAAGTTTCCATTGCCATTGGACTGGATTATGTCTGTTCTGAAAATAGTGATGTTCATTTCCGTTTCTGTCATTCAGATATCTTTCATGAGTTTTCTTTTCCATTTTTAAAACACAAGGCACATGAAAGATGCTATATAAAATCAAATTCATTTTTATAATCTCTGATGGCATCTTCATCCTGTAACTGCTATTCTGGGATTTTGTAGCCATAACACAAAGAACAGCAATCAACAGCAGTGTGCAAGATGAGATTAGAATTGCTGTGCCTGATCACGCAATCAGACACTGCAGCTTCAGTTGAACACATGCTTTGCCTATAACTGTCCCTTTGCAGAAAGTACGAATAACCTTTTAATGCCCATCTGTAATCAGTGTAACTTAATTTTGCTTTTTTCACTCCAGAGTTCAATCAGAATCCCAAAAAAGGTCAGTATTTTTGAGTTGAAATGAGACCACTCTGCACCAATTTAGGAATGTTAGAATCCTTAAAGTTTCTGTGGAGGAAAATTTCAAAAATGGTAAAACCAATTCTGTTGAGACTGTTTCACATTCCTATTAGCTTTATAAAGAAAGTCCATATTTACAACTAAAAATGATAATGAATAAATATAACTAGTCATGATTAAATTTTTTATCGAAGGTTCTTAAACTCTGACATTATTATTATTATTATTGCAAAGACTTGTGGTCTAAAGTTACCCAAATTTTTAACCTGCCTGTAAATTCTATGTACTTTTCCCAATGCAGAAACCAGGATTAAGTGATTTGCACAAGGTCACAAAGCAATGTAGCAGCATGTTGAAGACTGTAATTCAGCACTCCTCATTTGTACAGTTTGATCAGCATAATCAGCTGTACTACCTCCCTGAATTAGATAAGGTTATCTCTTGCTGTAAAAATGCTATAGTCAGAGACCACTTTGATTCCCTTTCCAAGGTCAAAAATAATCCCATTAGGATAGGTTAGGAATATTAAGATAATCCTTTTGATCTCAATTTGTAGTGTTATATAGTGTAATTCTCTCTCCAACTCATCCATTACTTTATTCAATGAATATTTAAATACTGCACTTGGCTCTAGTTAGGTTTGTAGATCTATAGTTTAAAAATTATTAGAAAGTTAAATCACTTATATATGAAGTTTTTAATTGAACATACTACAAAAAGGAAAAAATCACATTTTTGCCTTACAGTCTTCAAGTCAGTTTTTGGGTTTTTTTGGTTTGGTTTTGTTATGTTTTTGTTTTTGTTTTTGTTTTTGTTGGCTTAAGAATTGAGGGATTTTAGGATTCCCTCTCCTACTTTATTGTCTTTGTGTATGTAATGGCTCTTTCAGTTCCTAAAACTTCTTATCCTACAGCTGAGGGCTATCATTGGACACTACAAATTCACTATGACGCTTTGTGCTTTTGCTCTGAATAAGATGGTATTATGACTTGTGACACCAAAGCAGGTGGAAAAGGGAATAAGAAGGCAAGTCTGGAAGTGCTGGTAAACCATTCTTCTTTTTCTTTTTCTTTTTTTTTTTTTTTTTTGAGGTGGAGTTTCACTCTCATTTCCCAGGCTGGAGTGCAATGGCATGATCTTGGCTCACTGCAACCTCTGCCTCCTGGGTTCAAGAAATTCTCCTCCCTCAGCCTCCCGACTAGCTGAGATTATAGGCACCTGCCACCACCCCTGGCTAATTTTTGTATTTTAGTAGAGATGGGGTTTCACCCCATGTTGGCCAGGCTGGTCTCGAACTCCTGATCTCAGGGGATCCACCCACCTCGGCCTCCCAAAGTGCTGGCATTACAGGCGTGAGCCACCACACCCGGCCTGGTAAACCATTCTTAACATTTAAAACTTGACAAAATAATTCAACTTATTCTTTCCCAGACTCCTCTGCACCCCATAAAAAACTGGTAACAACCCAATTATGACACAACCCGATTTTGTGTTTTGAAGAGATTAGACAAATTTTAATGTCAGTGGGGAGTTCATCATTGACCTTTTCCAATAGCCCTCTAACAGCCCAGGAGGTGGAGGCTTCATTGAGCTGTGATCACACCACCTGGGCGACAGAGTGAGACCTGTCTCAAAAGAGAAAAAAAAGGTCCTCAGAGTTAATCACTCACACTCTGTGCTTTTGTCTTTGTTAATGAGTTTGTTACTCTACGCATGGTCCTATTGCTGCATTTATAAAGGAGTCATAAAAATTTACTGTGAGATGTATGTGACGTTTATGTGTATTTCTTTGCTAGACTACTTTGGGTTTTGAAAACAATAATTTTATTCATGTCTGTATTTCTAAGCCCTAGTACAATGCCTGCCACATGATAATAACCAATAAATAATTGTGAATGGAATAAAACGAGTTAAATTGATTTGAACTCTAACATTTTCCTCTGAGGTAAATAAACTTACAAGATAAACAGTAACTTGCTAGGCAAGTTGTGGCAGTATGTCACTGGATGCCAGTACAGAAGACTTAGAAACTAATACTACTTATACTGTACTTTCGATCCTCATACTACTAGTACTTCCTGTGACCAGCTTCTCTTCATCCAACAGATCCTTGGGAAGAATTGTATAATGCCTAGCTGACTTAGTTGTGAGATAACTTGAAAGCTGAAAGACTGCTGTTACTATAACTGAGGAAATGTACAGATCTTTGGGGATCCTGTCACAAAGATTAGAATCTTTCCCTGAGATCGGGAGTTGGAGATCAGCCTGGCCAACGTGGCAAAACTCCTTCTCCACTGAAACTATAAAAATTAGCTGGACGTGGTGGTGGGCGCCTGTAGTCCCAGCTACTCGAGGGGCTGAAACAGGAGAATCACTTGAACCCAGGTAGTGGAGATGGCAGTGAGCAGAGATTGCACCACTACACTCCAGCCTGGACGACAGAGTGAGATTCTGTCTCATAAAAAAAAGATTAGAATATTTAAGGACTGCCAAATTAAGTCTTATTTTCTGCTTCATTTTTGCCACAGATCTGGACTCTGTTCATATTATAAGAAGGCTTTCAAGTAATAAAACTCTGAATATCTTAAAAGCTTATGAATCAGCCTTGTCTTTTACTGTCATTGTGGCATTTGTTGTACTTTTAGTACTCTGAGTTTTGGAGTTTTCATTGTTCTCCTATGACTAAGCCCCTGTTTTCTTCCCTGTATCCCTGTCAATGGAGTTTCAATCTATATTCATGTGCCCAATTCCCTGATTTGATTCCGTATTAACTGCCTCAGCTCCTCTAGTTTCAGGGTCTTTCTTATACTCTGAAAAAATTGGGTGTCCTTATTGGAATCTCATTTTTCACTGATGCCAGCTCTTCTGCTTTGACCTAAAACTCACAATCCTGCACTCTGCTCATTTAACATTGTTCTGCCATTATCTGCGAGTCATCACACACACACACACACACACACACACACACACACACACAAACACAACTTCCTTTCTTTATGACTTGCCGTCTTGATACCCTCCTAATACCTGATCCTTCAGACAAGTTCCTTCAGCTGTCTTCTTTCTGGATCCCAGCCATTCTTGGAAAGAGAGTTTAGTCCTGTTACTGACTATACTTAATTAGCATAGCATGGTCTGGAATAAGACAGCAGGGATGGGGGCTGCCCTGAGGAGTTTCTGGATACACGGTCTCACCAGAGTTGTCTTGCACACAACCTGTAGGTAAATATATGAACACTGAAGTGTAAAACTTTTGATAGGAACTACTCAAGTGTTCTTTTTCTTTGGAGTTATATGAATAATGAGAAAGCATAGTGTTTTGGAATTTAAAAATGCTCAATTCAGAATTGAACAGTCTACTTCTTCTATCTCTGAAAATTATTTATCTAAGATTTCTTTGAGAAAATCATTTGGTATTAGCTGTTCTTATGTTTCCATGCAGTCTGCCAAATAATTTGTTGCTTTTGTATTTATGCCTGGTGAGTATTCATAGTTGCTTAATGTAAACCTTTATTTGGTTGCTATTTAGCCAAGTGATTTATTTTTTTCACACAAAAATCCTTAATTATTTTTGTTCAGCTCTAAAATTCTTTCTTATTTATTCTTTATTTTCCTTGGAATGAATACAGTTTCCTGAAATGAGTTTATCAGAATCATAGGGATTAGGGAGAAATTCTCTCTTAACCAATTTATTTCAACTGTTATTTACCCACTTGCTTACTGGAGATCATATATGTTTTATTTGTCTTGAAATCCATAAACAGAGCTTATTAAAGTAGTGAATCATATCTCCCACTGACATTAATGTCCTTCCCTGCAAGCTTGTGAAGCCATTTTGAACATATGCATAAATTCAGATGTTGTGATATAATAGCTTAGGGAATTAGGCTGCCTTTTTCATTCTGTTCTGTAAATAACAAGAAAAAGATAAAATGATTTTATCATTAAAGAAACACTCTCTGGTCCAAATCTCTTAGAAGAATAGTCAATTTTTCTAAGTTATAAAATGTTCTATTGATTTCTTTTACAGAACATTTGTTTCTTATTGAAATTTAGCATTTCAATATGAATCTACTTTTTGAAATGTGCAATCATGTAAACTGAGGCCTAGAATATATTCTGATTTAGTAAATTCTGCGCACACCAAGCAGAGTGAACCTTCTCAGGTATTTGACTTTTTCATTGAAATCGAATAAGGTTAAATAAGAAGTGAATTAGTTTATAAAAACACACCCGGGCCGGGGGCAGTGGCTCAGGCTGGTAATCCCAACACTTTGGGAGGCTGAGGCAGGCAGATCACGAGGACAAGAGATCGAGGACCTAGGCATGGGCAAGGACTTCATGTCTAAAACACCAAAAGCAATGGCAACAAAAGCCAAAATTGACAAATGGGATCTAATTAAACTAAAGAGCTTCTGCACAGCAAAAGAAACTATCATCAGAGTGAACAGGCAACCTACAGAATGGGAGAAAATTTTTGCAACCTACTCATCTGACAAAGGGCTAATATCCAGAATCTACAATGAACTCAAACAAATTTACAAGAAAAAAAACAACCCTATCAACAACTGGGCGAAGGATATGAACAGACACTTCTCAAAAGAAGACATTTATGCAGCCAAAAGACACATGAAAAAATGCTCATCATCACTGGCCATCAGAGAAATGCAAATCAAAACCAGAATGAGATACCATCTCACACCAGTTAGAATGGCAATCATTAAAAAGTCAGGAAACAACAGGTGCTGGAGAGGATGTGGAGAAATAGGAACACTTTTACACTGTTGGTGGAACTGTAAACTAGTTCAACCATTGTGGAAGTCAGTGTGGCGATTCCTCAGGGATCTAGAACTAGAAATACCATTTGACCCAGCCATCCCATTACCCAAAGATTATAAATCATGCTGCTATAAAGACACATGCACACGTATGTTTATAGTGGCACTATTCACAATAGCAAAGACTTGGAACCAACCTAACGTCCAACAACGATAGACTGGATTAAGAAAATGTGGCACATATACACCATGGAATACTATGCAGCCATAAAAAATGATGAGTTCATGTCCTTTGTAGGGACATGGATGAAACTGGAAACCATCATTCTCAGCAAACTATCGCAAGGACAAAAAACCAAACACCGCATATTCTCACTCATAGGTGGGAATTGAACAATGAGAACACATGGACACAGGAAGGGGAACATCACACTCTGGGGCCTGTTGTGGGGTAGGGGGAGCGGGGAGGGACAGCATTAGGAGATATACCTAATGCTAAATGACGAGTTAATGGGTGCAGCACACCAACATGGCACATGTATACATATGTAACAAACCTGCACATTGTGCACATGTACCCTAAAACTTAAACTATAATAATAATAAAATTTAAAAAAAGCTTCATTATATATGTTCTCATTTGTATATATACACAATTGTATATATTTGTACATATTTGTATATATTTGTAATATATATTTGTATACCATCATTTGTATATGTACTCATTATATATATACATATATATGTACTCATTTGTAGACTTTTTTTCCACTTAACATTGTATTGAAAAGACTTTCTCATGATGCAAAAAATTTCTTTACATTATTTTTACAGATGTGCAGCATTCTATTGTATAAAGTACTATAATTTGATTAATCTCCTTTTGTGGTTTCTGTTAGTTTCAGTTACTGTAAAATTGCCACAATAAACATATAATACTCATTTAAAAAGAGATCGAGACCATCTTGGCCAACATGGTGAAACCCTGTCTCTATTAAAAATACAAAAATTAACTGGGCATGGTAGCACGCGCCTGTAGTCCCAGGTACTTGGGAGGCTGAGGCAGGGGAATCGCTTGAATCTGGGAGGCAGAGGTTATAGTGAGCTGAGATCGTTCCCCTGCATTCCAGCCTGGCAAGAGAGGGAGACTCCATCTCAAAAACAAACAAAAAAACACCACTTTGAATCCAAGGACTATCTCTGTATATTTTTTCAATTGAGATGAAAATGAGAATTATTTTTGTATGCCAAGCAAGATTTAGTGTGTTTGAATGCGAAGGAAGGAAGAGAAAAGAACTATTTACACAGTATTTCATAAAACCAAATATGTTCAATTATAGGACTATCATTTATTTTGTAATTATTGGGTTAAAATTACTTTTATTAAATAACGGTTAACATTATATGGTAGTTTTAAAAGAAAATATCCTTATTTACTGATGTGTGAAATTCCAAAGTTTAGGAACTACTGTTTTAGAGAACTATACAAAAAGTGAGAAGACCATCACAGACTCATATAAAAATGTTAGAAGCTAAGCTTACAGTTATTTACAGTGTTCTTATTTCTCACAAGGAAAACTTCAGCAAAATAAAGGTATTCTCAGTAAAACATCATCCTTACAGACTACATTTGCATTTGAATGGTTTTATTCCCTTTATACTCTCAAAAAGTATTACATTAAATATTAATGCAACATTTTGCTCCTGTTATTGTTCACTTTCACTTCTGCTAAACGTTAACTTCTCAGCCTGTACAAGAAGATGTAGATGAGAAATGGTATTTAGCGATACAATTTAGCCAATCTCAAGTTATTTTAGTTCCCACATGGTTTATTGTGTGATGCTGGCAACTCAAAAGACTGTCACTATTCACATGAAGTTATCACCAATATGCTTCTTTGCTTACCATAACCTGCTTCTTTTGTAATATTTCTTTCAAAAATGCAATTGCTGGAATAGATAGTAATTATAATACAAAATAGAAAATATCAGTATAGAAGCACTTTTTCTTTCTTTTTCTGGTGCTGACAGAAAGTATAATAGAAATAAGCTTTCTAACCAAGATTAGCCTTCCCTGTGGAACAGGACATTAGTTATGTGAGCCTTTTTAATAATAATAAAAAAAAACTGGAAGCACAAAAGCTTCACAAAATAGCAACAAATATTATTATGACAATCAGGAGTTTTAAAAACTAAATTGTCACTTGCTAACCACTTTTCCACACAATATTTCATTTGACCCTATTGGCTAAAAAATTAATGCATTTCACCAACTTCACCAAATTTGGGCAGCTGAGTTCTATGGAGGTCTATGTTTAAAAAAAACAAAAAACAAAAAACAAAAAAAAAAACTATCTGATCACTTGGTTCTCATGTCTATCCTTCACTAACAGTGTTACCCATAACATGTTTTTTTTTTGTTTACTTCTTTAAGCCTCAGTTTCTATATCTGTTGTATAGCTCTATAATGGAATCAACATGTAGATGCAAAGTGATAAAGTTAACACTGCCTATTTCCCAGCCCGGCATACAATGGGCTTTCAATTAATGGAAACTAGACACTAATCAATTCATTTTTTGCCCCAACCCTCTATTTGGGAGCACACTTTTTATCCAGGAATGAGGTTGTGCAGAATCTGCCATTTTCCTATTCCATAGCAAATGTCTTCTATGTGACAGCTAGTGGTTTCATTACTGCTAAGACAAAAATACATTTTAAGAAACAGCCCTGAAGTCTAAGGAATTTTCATTTCAGTGGATAAGAGTTCTATAAATAAAGGTAATTTTAGTATGATAAGATACATAATTGGAGTTGTTCATTGAATACTATATGAACACAAAGGAGAGCGTTTCAATTCATACTGAGAATTAGGAAAAGCTCACTGGAGAACATAGCACCTATGCTTAATGCTGAAAAAAGAATATAATTTCTCCAGGCAAATAAAGGTAAGAAGACAATTTCCTCTGCCTCAGGTCTAAGATACAGTCTGAAAGAAGAAGAGTAAATAAAATGGACCAATCCTGATCAGTGCAGTACTATAAATTGCATTATTTTTGGCCAGAAATCTGTGTAGCTAATATTGCAATTAGGAAAAATATTTTCCTTCCTCAGTATGGATTTAGACTTTACTGTTTCTATGAATATGTGACGGTATCATGGATCCACTAATTATAACTCAGAAGTCCAGGAAAAATGAACAGAAACTTTTTCACCTCAAACTTGGCAAGGAAGCTTTACACAAGATGGGACCTTGGAGTGCCCGAGCCTGATCAGGATTGCATGTCTAAAGATCCCTGTCTCTTACTTTTCATACTTTCTTCTACGCACATAAACACACAACTGTATGTGTCATTTTAAACAACTTGATCCTTAGAAAATGTACTGTTATGGGTTATTGGAGCTGAAGGATTGGATTGGTGCAAAAGGTTCATTGTGAATTTTGTGATGTTCCCTTCACATCCCTAATTGATGAAAGTCTTCTTTCTCCAGCTGCTGCGAATATTGTCAGCAGACAGCCCCTTCAAGGATTGCCTCAAGTTCAGAAAGCCTGCTTGCTCATGATTATGTCCCTTCCCTGGGAGGTACATCTCCAGTGACTGATTGGTGTGGGAGTATAAGTATGGTGTCATGTTATAAAGGAGTTTTCTTGGTCAAACTTGGCTCTACACTGTAGAATTGGGCAAGACTGCATACATGACCCCTAAAGTTTACAAGCATTTTGGTATTCTTTTTTTTTTTTTTGAGACGGAGTCTCGCTCTGTCGCCCAGGCTGGAGTGCAGTGGCATGATCTCGGCTCACTGCAAGCTCCGCCTCCTGGGTTCACGCCATTCTCCTGCCTCAGCCTCCCGAATAGCTGGGACTACAGGCGCCCGCCACCACACCCGGCTAATTTTTGTATTTTTAGTAGAGACGGGGTTTCACCTTGTTAGCCAGGATGGTCTTGATCTCCTGACCTCGTGATCTGCCCGCCTCGGTCTCCCAAAGTGCTGGGATTACAGGCGTAAGCCACCATGCCCGGCCCATTTTGGTATTATTTCTACACAAAGTGGTAATCGGTATTTAGTATGACATAATACGAGGGTATGTTTCCTTATTCCCTTTGCCACACCACATTCACAAACATACCCATACACACTCACGTATACTATATAATATTAGCCTAAAAGTTATTGTTAATGTAGTGTATTAAAATATGTATTATTTATTTTTATTTTTTATTTATTGAGGTAGAGTCTCGCTGTCACCCAGGCTGAAGTGCAGTGGTGCAATCTCAGCTCACTGCAACCTCTGCCTCCTGGGTTCAAGCAGTTCTTGTACCTCAGCCTCCCAAGTAGCTAGGATTACAGGTGTGCACTACCACGCCTAGCAAATTTGTGTATTTTTTGTGGGGACAGGGTTTTGTCCTGTTGGCCAGGCTGGTCTTGAACTCCTGGGGTCAAGTGATCTACCCACCTCAGCCTCCTAAAGTGCTGGGATTACAGGCATGAGCCACTGTGCCCAGCCTTATGATATTATTTATATATATATTTAAGCTGAGTTTACAAAAATATATTTTATTTTTAAATGCTTTTTTATTAAAAAGCAATATGTTCTATGGTTGAAAAAAGCAAAAAAAGTAAAATATAAAAAGGAAGCAGAGATAATTGCTATTATCATATAATCATTTTTATATTGCCAAACATCTATAGTATAAAATTAACATAATTAATAAATAGTGTGCATTGTATATAATCTGTTTTGAATCAGCCTATGGACTACGTGACCACCATTTAATCATTAGTGCTGTCTTTGTGATATATATGTGATATATGATGTCAATAATATATATATAATTTTGCTTATATCCTAACATAAAACAGGACTTAGATATAGAATTACACAAATATATGTAGGTAAATGTAGGCATATGTATAAACAAATATATACACACATATATAAATACATGTATATATATGCCAGTCTTAATTTGTGACTATAAAATTGTAAAAGAAAATGTCACTCTAGCAGAGATTTTGAGACTCATGATAATAGCATTGGATTACAATGTTTTCAAGTATTCAAAATTTGAGAATGATAATCCATGTGCATTTAGTCATCTACAAGCTTCCAGCTAGTCATTCTTGTTTCTAGAATTTTTGAAGTATGTCATAGGACTTAACCATCCCATTTTTAGTCACCTCTGTCCTTAACTTTGTTATTATTAGTAGTATGGCTTGGATTATATTATCTGGAACTCTCTTAAATACAATAGTTTTTACAGTTTGTGTCTTTCATATATAACAGATTAGAAAATGATCTTATGGAAAAAAAATGGGAACCCAATTCTTATGCATATATTTGGCCCAAACAGGAGCAAATCTCATTAGAACTCTAGTTTTTATTTCTGCAAATGAGAATTTTACCTCTGTTGTCCAAAGTAGACTAGTCTAGAAATGTTTTTTACTTGCCGCTTTTCTTCAACCATTGCTGTTATTTATGACAGAAGATTAACATTTTTAGGGAGAAAGCGAAATGTTGTATATCTTGGTTAAGTTACAGGAAATATGGTGTACTTTCAGAGAAGGAGAATTTATGATTGTTCATTTGATCATTCAACCAATGTTTGTTGAAAATCTGCTAAGTGCTGCCAGTCTCTGCTCTCATGTTAGGAATATAGCAATGGAGTTATTAGAAACAAAACTAAACAAAAAGAAAAAATAATTCTGAACTTTATTATTGATTCTCATTTTATTTCAAGTCTAAACCCAGTGGTAAAATTCAGTTCACACATACACTTAAATGGTTTTATTGCATCTTTTTCGTATCCAGAAAGAAAATCTGCTGATCTGTACATTTATTGATATGTTTATTTCACTCTGACAGTAAAACCATTGGAGACATTGTTTGTTATTCTTGTTATTTTTCTTTTTCAACTTTTTAGAATCAGGCAGTACATGGGCAGGTGTATTACAAATACATCAATGTGAATGATGATGAGGTTTGGGGTACGACTGAACCCATCACCCTTTTAGGGAGCATAGTCGCCAGTAGGTGATTTTTCAGCCCTTTGCCCTTCCATTTCTTTCACCTCTAGTAGTCCTCAGTGTCTATTGTTCCCATCTTTATGTCCATGTGTACTTAATGTTTAGCTCCTACTTATGAGTGATGACATTTGATATATGGTTTTCTGTTTCTGCATTCTTTCTTTTAAGATAATGGCCTCCAGGACATGATTTCATTCTTTTTTGTGGCTGTGTAATATTCCATGGTGTATATATACCATATTTTCTTTATCTAGTCCACTGTTGTATTAGTTTGTTTTCATGTTGCTACAAGAACTGCTCGAGACTGGATAATTTGTAAAGAGGTATAATTGACACACAGTTCCACATGGCTGGGGAGGCCTTACGAAACTTATAATTGTAGCAGAAGGGGAAGGAAACATGTCTTTCTTCACATGATGGAAGGAAGGAGAAGTGCCAAGCAAAAGGGGGAAAAGCCCCTTATAAAACCATCAGATCTCATAAGAACTCACTCACTATCCTGAGAACAGCATGAGGGTAACTGCCCCCATGATTAAATTACCTCCCACTGGGTCCCTCCCATGACATGTGGGGATCATAGGAGCTACAATTCAAGATGAGATTCGGGCAGGAAAACAGCCAAACCATATCAACTGTTGATGGGCATCTGGTTTTATTCCATGTTTTTGCTATTGTGGATAGTGCTAGAAGAAAACCCAAGACATACCCTTCTCAATATTGGACTTGAATTTATGGCCAAGTCCTCAAAAGCAATTGTAACAGAAACAAAAATTGAAAGTGAGGCCTAATTAAAGAGCTTCTGCACAGCAAGAGAAACTATCAAGGAAATAGACAACCTATTGAATGGGAGAAAATATTTGCATACTATGCATCCAACAAAGGCCTAATATCCAGAATCTATAAGAGACTTAAATCAACAAGCGAAAAACAACCCCATTAAAAAGTAGGCAAGGACATGGAATGACACTTCCAAAATAGGATAATACACACAGTCAACGAATATATGAAAAATACTCATCATTACTAATCATTAGAGAAATGCAAATCAAAACCACAATGAGATACCATCTCACACCAGTCAGAATGGCTTTTGTTAAAAAGTCGAAAAATAGCAGATGTTGGTGAGGCTGCAGAGGAACAGGAATACATATACATTATTGGTGGGAATGTATATTAGTCTATCCACTATGGACAACAGTTTGGAGATTTCCCAAAGAACTAAGAGTTGAACTACAATTAGACCCAAGAATTCCATTACTGGGTATATGCGCAAAGAAAAATCAGTCATTCTACCAAAAGGATACATGCATGTGTATGTTCAAGACATTATTTTTTTAAGTGATACAGAATTGTCAACATTTTAATTTTTTAAACCCCAACAGTATATATTTATTGGTTTTTAGGCAATGTTTTGGAAAGGCACCTCTTTTTCGTATTGTTACCATTACTGGAATTCCCCTAAACTTTATGCTTCTCAATCATAAACATTTTCTACAAAAGCTATCTAATTAATATCCTATTAACTCTCTTTTTCTGCCTATTCTATTCCAGTTGAACAAAAAAAAAATCCTGTGAAGGTGTGATATGAAACATGATCATCTTTCACATCAAAAAATTTGACAACTACTGGAATAAGAGAAGTTAATATTTAATAGGCAAGCCTATTAAATAAAGCCAATAAAGTATAGAAAGAAAAGATGATATTTAATACTTTAAAAACTCTCTAGTTGGATTTAGGTTTGGTGACACATGCCAGTCTACAGGATTGAACAAATATAGTAATCAAAAGGAAAAATATTACCCTTAAACTGCTATTTCATATTTTAATAAACAAGTAAAGTCAATAAGTGAATATCAAACAGTATGTTTCTGGATATCAGGTTGTT
Organism: Pongo abelii; assembly: GCF_028885655.2. Lineage (NCBI taxonomy): Eukaryota > Metazoa > Chordata > Mammalia > Primates > Hominidae > Pongo > Pongo abelii. Next base: position 114,423,305 of record NC_071996.2, read on the forward strand.
GAACAATCCTTTGAAAAGGATGCTATGAAGTAAGCTAAACTTGGTCCAATTAATTTTTTTAGATTATTACATAATTCACCATTCATGCATTTACCATTTATTTAAAAACACTAATATGATCAAATAGGAGAATAATATTCTAGAAGGTGGTCATGGATACTTTTTAAATGATACAGTGTATGTTTAAAGAGTTTTCCTTTGGCAGCAACTTGTCAAGAAGTTACACCAACAGTCTCTTTTCTTTACAAAAAATTATCTCTAAAATGACTTGTTGAATTTGAAGCCGTAATTAAAGATTTAGATGGCAAGCCTATTAAATTATACTTTATAAAAGTGCACGTTGTTCAAACGGATCCAACTTACAGTACTTTCGGACAATGCCACATTTATCTACCAAACACTGTTCTCTAGATAATCGACCTTGCTCTCCACTTGACTGTAAATGAAAAAGGGAAGCTGCACCAGACAGGTCCATAACCTCTGAAGAACCAAATATGCTGACATAGGCAATCCACATATTTGCATTACACATACTAAACTAACAGACAATAGTATTTACAAGGCTTCACTAAATGCTTAAATCTATTTTGTGGACAAAAGGATTTTTAAGTTAATTCATTTTGTGGAGAGAATAATTTAACCAAGTTAGCATTTTGTTGACAGAATTATGGTGAAATTCATTTTGTCTGCATAATTGATTGGACAGCCAGCAGAATACATTTCTCCCTAGAATGAAGAATGTGCAGAGGTTGTCAAACGGCATTTCCTCCTTGGTCTCAAATCATTCTGCCAACAAAATGAATGCAAAATCCTTTCATTTACAACATCAGTATGGGTGTTAATTATTGGTGAATAGAATTCAAAGTCAGAATCTTTTGTGTTAAATATTGATAGATATTCATACCACTCACTAATGAGATATTAATCTCACAAAAGGATTGTTCTGGAAGAAGCTTATAGTTAATCTGTGTAACAAGGTAGGTGTGTCATTTGTTTTATTCACATTCAATACCACAAACATGAAATAAACACTTTGGCTAAAATTTTAAATTGAATGGCTAGGGTAAGAAACACCAGGAAACTGTTGAGAGAGAGAGGCTACAAAGATGGTTATGAATAGTACATGATAGTAAATATTAAAAGCTACAAAACATGTTATCAACACTAACTATAAATTTACATGGTTCTCTAGATGTACTCTTAATTGAATTAGATTATTGTATTATTCACTTAAGCCTAGAGGCCTGCACAGTGAAGATGAGTGGTGCAGCAGAGCACTAATAATAGACGTTTGCCATGATTTTGTGCTTCTCATTTGCATATCACCTATTGCCAAAAAGCCTGGGAATACTGAAAATGGATTCCTACAATACAGGTAGATAAGGCCATTCATAGGGCACATAGTTGCTGGAGATATTCTTCCAGGCAGCCTTTCCATTGAGGAAAGTTTGAATCTTTCCATTCTGGATGTTGGAACAGAAAAAATACGTTTGTGAGAGGAAAACAATTTTAGGGCTACCCAACAGAAGGCGAACTAATGTGCCCATCATATGTTAAGAATCTGTGATGATTTAGATTGTAGAGGTTTATTTTCTCTACAAATAAAGATTATACAAGCATTTCATGTCAACTGTGTGAATTGGCTCCAGGGAAACTGTTCAGTAAAATATAATTTCAATAGATGCATTATTCACCATAGTCTACTTTAAGCTATCTAGATAATTTGTGTCATTAAGTTAATAAGGCCAGATGTTAACTCTTCTGAGACATAGGATCACTCTTTGTCTAGTACTTTGTGGTTTATTTACAAACTTCTACCAGCTACAATTTTGTTTTAAAATTACAGACCAATACCAATGTTCAAGGTTTAATGAAACAAATATGGACAAAATCAGGTAGTTGTGTGGAATGTTGTTTTGCAATAAACAAGGAAATGTTTCAGACAACTTAAAACCAGTTGAAAGTGAGTCATTAGGGGTAAGAATAAATATTTGAGTACAAAACTAGAATATATTTAGGAAAAAATATATTTTAGTAGGAAGGTTGGAAAAATTGCATAAATGCAAATGAGGAAGCCATTGGTTGGTACAAAATTGAGTCATAAATCCTAGATCTGTAAGATAAACTACTTTTTTTTTTTTTAACCTCCAAATCCCTGCCTGGCATTGTACTGGAAACTGTTTTGTCAAATATATTCTGCGTGCATTTAGAAATCACTTATTGCCCATCTGAAACCAGTTGAATTTGGAAGAAAGACACAAAAGAATACATGATACAAGTCACCTATCTTTCAGTTGATCATAGTTAATTTGGCAATATAATACTCGTATGATGTATGACCTAACATGATATGGTCTAGAAACATAAATATTAATAAATAGAATTCAAAGCATAATATGTAGGCTAAACATCTTTCATTAATATATTTTAAATTTATATTTGTATGTAATCAAAACTCTTCCAGAAACACATAAAGCATGTTCATGTGAATTCATTGAGCAAGAAAGTAAAACAAAGGTGAAAACATAAAATTGAGCCAGATACGCATTAGATATGTGAAGTACAAGACTCTAGACAGTTGCTGTTGGAAATTGTCCCTGTGGTTTATTGCTTTCATTAGCTCATTACAATTGTGTACAAATATTTTAACATCCTTACCTTTTCTAACAGTCCCAGGAAAACACTGAGAAAGTATTATTATTTTCATTTATAGATGAGAGATGAGGAACACTGTATTTAGAGATTATAACAAATTACCGCAAACTTCTGAGGAAACAAACCAAGACTTTAGAGAAGGAGCTTGTATATGAATGTAGCTCTTCTGAGATGAGTACAGCTCTCTTTTCATTCCACTGTATAAGGTTTCTTTGAAGAAATAAAACTTGAGCTGAATTCAAAAGATGATCAAAAGACTATCTTACATGAGGCACTGTTGAAAAGACACCATCAGACCAGTAAGAAGTAAATAAAATTTAAGGTCAAATCTGATGAGTGGGCTTAGCTGAAGGAGGGCTTAGCTATTAGGCTGAAGTGTTAAGACTTATCCAAGGGAACAAGGTCTCATGGAAGTTCTAAACATTGGAGTGGTGGCATCTCCACACTGCTTTCAAGTTTTCCCTTTACACGACTGCTAAAATGAAATCAGTATGCACACCACTTGAGGTGTTTTAACTTCTTACAGAAAAAGAGTTGCTGCAGAGGCACATACTTCAATGACATTGTTATTGGTTACATTTTTCAGTGGGTTATTTAGAAATAGTTCTGTGAGGCAAAAAAAAAAAAAAAAAAAACCTCCAAATATCAGACACAGTTCAAATGAAGAAATCCCAGGCTATTCCCAGCAGTAAACAAAGGAATATCAGGATCGCCAGCAGCAATACCTACCAGGAATGTGGAAAGTTTCTTTAGCCCGGATGTGTTCAACACCACTAACAAAACATAATAAACCTCACCTGATGACAATCATTCTATATGGAGTTCAATGGAGTATATATGTACAAGATTAGATGTTTACAAATAACAATAGGCTTTCAGGTAAAGGTGGCTTGAATGTATGTACCTATTTTCATGCGCGTCTGTGTGAAGAGACCACCAAACAGGCTTTGTGTGAGCAACATGGCTGTTTATTTCACCTGGGTGCAGGCGGGCTGAGTCTGAAAAGAGAGCCAGCAAAGGGTGGTGGATTATCATTAGTTCTTATAGGTTTTGGGATAGGCGGTGAAGTTAAGAGCAGTGTTTTGTGGGCAGGGGCGGATCTCACAAAGTACATTCTCAAGGGTGGGGAGAATTACAAAGAACCTTCTTAAGGGTGGGGGAGATTACAAAGTACATTGATCAGTTAGGGTGGGGCAGGAAAAAATCACAATGTTGGAATGTCATCAGTTAAGGCTATTTTTACTTCTTTTGTGGATCTTCAGTTACTTCAGGCCATCTGGATGTATATGTGCACGTCACAAGGGATGCGATGGCTTGGCTTGGGCTCAGAGCCCTGACACCTACTATGCATTCCTTGAATGTGAAATGAAAGGGATTTATTTGTCTAAGGCCTACATGTAGAAAAACTGGGAATGCAGGAAAAGAGATTATAGAAACCATAGTTTTACTAGTAACAAAGGACTAGTTTCCAATCCAACAAAGGATTGGAATAAACAATCTTAAGCCTGTGGAGAAGAAATCCCAGAACTAACCTGACTTAAATCAGAATCCTAAATCAGCATTATCAGGTGTACAGGTTATCTATTGCTGCATAGCAAACTATCCCAAAACTAGTAGTGTAAAAAAAAATAAATAACCATTTTATTACGTTCACAAATTCTGTAGATTGGTAATTCAAAAAGTGTACAATGAGGGTTGCTGTTCTCTGTGTTATGATGTCTAGGAGCAAAATGGGGTTGAAATGAATGGCAGGGGGTTAGAAGAGCAAGGGCTGGTGCAATAGGCTGAATGTTATCATACCTCTGGAAATTCATATTCTAAAACCTATTCTCCAGTGTGATAGTATTTGGAGGTATGACTTTGGGGAAGTTATTAGATCATGACGGTGGAGCCCTAATAAAAGGGATTAGTGTCTGATAAAAGATGGCCCCAAAAGCTCCGTTTGCCTCCTCCTGATAGGTAAAAACACAAGATGGCCATCTGTGATCTATAAAGTGGGGCCTCATCAGACACTATACCTGTCACCACCTCAATGTTGGACTTCCTAGTCTCCAGAAGTGTGAGAAATAAATTTCTATTGTTTATAATGCACCCAGTCTATATTTTTGTTAAAATAGCCCAAACAGATTAAGACAGCTGGTGAAACTACTTTAAGGATTACTTCTCCACTTACAGTCTAATGACTGGGCTAGATTAGACAAAAAACAGGTTCATCATGGATTGTTGACTAGAGTAACTAGGGTGTTCAAGGCAGTTGAGCTTTTTCTATGATGATTCTGGACACCAAGAGTGAGTATTCCCAGCCAGCAAAATGGAAGTTGCCTGGCCCTTTATGACCTAACTTTTGATATCACATACCATGAGATCTGCTGTATTCTATTGGTAAAAATCAGTCGCAAATTCACTCAGATTCAGAAGGAAGAACAGAAGCTTCATCTCTCAATGAGAGGATTGCTCTATCAGTATTTCCAAAAGTGAAAATGAGGGAATTGCATTAAAAGACAAATAAGATACCCTTCCATTTTTTCTTACAGTAGGATATTGTTCCTCCTTTACTGCAATGAAAGACTGCGGTTTATTCTCTGGAAAGAGTAAAATGCCTGTTCCTGTGTCTGCAAAACACCTGATGGAGTTGAGATCAAAAGTATGAAAGGGAAACTAGGCATTAGGAAACGTATGAATACTGGGTGCTAATAGTCCCCCAGTCCTCCTTTCCCCTTAACCCACAGAACACAGGTACCAGTCTACCCTCTGGGCAAAAGAACTGAAGATACCTTTTTGGGAAATCAGCCATGTTTTGACATCAAACTTCCTCAGCTAAAAGGCTCACCCAAGGCATCCTACAGCAAAGTATACATTTGCAAGATCCAGTTATGAACTTCGAATCAATTGTTAGTGTCTGGGTGTTAAATATAAGCAGAAAACCCATGACTACTGGGTACTCGAGGAAATCCTTTAACATTAAAAATAGAGGAAAAGAAAAAGAAAAGAAAATGGGAAGTATGCAGGGAAAGACAACATTTTTTAAAAGCTTGTCTCAAATGTACTTGGGAGAGGAAACATAAATTAACCTATCAATCCAGGAAGTCTAACATCAAGGCATAAGAATTTTAGAGAAAATGGGGGCCAGGCACGTGGCTCATGCCTATAATCCTAGCATTTTGGGAGGCTGAGGCAGGTGGATCACTTGAGGTCAGGAGTTTGAAACCAGCCTGGCCAACATGGTGAAACCCCGTCTCTACTAAAAATACAAAAATTAGCCAGGCATGGTGGTGTGCACCTGTAATCCCAGCTACTCAGGAGACTGAGGCATGAGAATCGCCTGAACCCGGGAGTCGGAGGTTGCAGTGAGCCAAGATTGTGCCACTGTACTCTAGCCTGGGTGACAGAGTGAGACTCCGTCTCAAACAAACAAAAAAAAGAGAGAGAAAAGGCAGGTGAGGAGGGAAATCAATGAACTCATTCCAGAAAAGTTTTTCAGAAGAGAAGTAAGTTTTCAGATTGAAAGAGCTCAGTGAATATCCACCAAATAGATTAAAATAGACATGCAACAAAGCCTATTGTCATATAAATCCAGAGAGTTCAAGACAAGCTCCCTACAAGTTTATAGAAAGAAAAACAAAATAGTTACTTACGAAAGAGTAAGAATCATAATATCTTTGAACCCCTCAACAAGAACAGTGGAAACTAGAAAGCAGTGGAGGAAGGCTCTCAATATTCTGAGGGGAAGTAATTTCCTAACTTGAATTATCTATGTAACCAAACTATTAATCAAGAATGAAAGGACAATAAAGATATTTCATCAGGCAAGGTCTCAAAATGTTACCTCCTTATACCCTTTCTCAGAACATGCTCCACCGTATAAAAGAGTGATCCAGAAGAGAAGTGAGCACGAATTAGAGAAAGTACAAGATCCAAACCCACAAAGATGATAAAACCAACAAAGATCATAAAGATGCCAGCTCTATACCCAGCGCAGAGGACAACAAGTTCAGACTGAAGCAGATCAGAAGCTTCCAGGAGAGAATTCTTCAGGAAGATTCACTGGTAGAATACCTGCAGTCTTTGGATGTTTTGAGAGAATATATAGGCAATGAGGTAAAAGCATTGAGGTTGAATATGTTTTTAAAAAGAATGGAAAACTAAGCTAATAAAAAAATAAGGCAATCAGTAATCTCTCTCTGAAGAGATATAGAAAGGAAGTTCAGGCTGTAGATAAAGTGAGGAAAGGAAAGAAAACAGATTTCTCACTTCCATAGTGGGATATGCACTTCACCTTATTTAAAGGCATTAATGTAACAAGTAAAATAATCATCGGCAAAAGATCAAAGTAGTTGTTTCTGAGGGCTGGGAAATAGGGGAAAGAAAGTGTGGACTGTTATTTTTTGTTTAAAAGAAAACCTTTTTGAAATTTTTGACCTTCCAAATTACACAGATCTATAATTTCTTGTAACATGTAGGGTAAAATTAAAGGAAAGGATCAAAGATGCAAAGGGACAACAATATCACCAGAGTGCAACTAACAGGATGCCAAATATAGTATTGGATACTGAGCTAAAATACTTACTAGTAATATCTATAACTATGTAAGCATTGAATAATATAGAGAGACACATACATATACATATATATTCTAAAGCCAACTGAAAAGACCAGAAAGAGTAATGAATTTTTATGTACACAAAGCTTCTTTTAAATGCCCCAAATCCTACATAACAGATAATGTGTGTGTGTTTTTGTGTGTATGCATATGTGTGTGCACGCACACTTTTAAAAGTTCCAAAGTACTGCTTTTACTCTGAATAATAAGTGTTGGATTATCCAATGTATGTCTTCATGGATGAGACCAAAATTTATAATATATCTTATTTGGTGTGTATCAGTGCATTCATTGTCAGACCCCTAGAGTTTTAAAGTGTCATTCACCTATCCAGTAGTTGCAAATACAAATAGACACTTTTTGTATTTGTTTTATGCTAAGACAATGAAGAAAATATACTGGGTCTGAAATGTTTGCCTAGGGTCGAAACTAATTTTAAATATTTAATATTTTGTATAATTTGTAATCACTGGGTACTTCTTGACTTCTTAATTTGCTTAACCAATTAATAATAATTAGAAAATGAGTAAAAACTGTAAGAAAAAATTTTATGTAAAATACCAGTTTAATGAAGTAAAATATCTTATGAATATTAATTCATTTTTGAGATAAAATTATTTAATAACCAGAATATTCCAACAATTATAAAGTAAATGTTGAGGATTTGGTTCCTTATTAGTTTTCATAAATGCTAGAAAAAAGTTTAAATGATATATAGGATGTCTTCAGTTATTCTTTCTGCTAGTCATTCTTATCACAAACCTAAAGGAGTTGTATAGAAGTAAAGAGGCTGATTCAACAGAAATAATCTTATTCCTTTTAAAGAAGCTTTGTCAGTTGCAAGGACACCATTGTCTTCAAAGACAAAGGCATGAACTCTTAGTACCCTGGACATACAAGGAATATTACATTTCAAAAAAAATCCTACATAAATGACCCTGGAAAATTGTCTTAATGTGAAAACAGACCAACACAAGTAACTTGTTTAAGTAAAGGCAGCTCTGTCCTAAAGTGGTTATAGATGAGAATAAATACACAAAAACAGAGTCCCAATTAATCTCTAAGGGCATAGCAGATATATCTCATAAGAGAACTGTCCAATTTTCTACAAAATTTATTATTTCTAGAAAAAGATAAATCTTATACTAAATTTATCCATTACTTTTAATTTAAAAAATACAGCCATCCCTATCTTCCCTGTCATAATTATTCTCCTTGTTAACACCACATAATGAGGAAAAAGCAAATCAGTTGTGTCATTATACCTTGCTGCTAAACAGAAGCAACACAGCCATTAATGACTTTAACATATGTTCATGTTTTCCTGGCCACTGGGAACTTCATTTATCTGTTTCTCCTTGAGGAGGCAAAACATCTCTGTTAATAACATGATTCTGAATTTCCTTCTCTGGCTGTTTATATTCAGAACAAAATTTTCAAGTACAGCGTTACAGGTGAGGCACCTGAGAGAAAAGGTGTCTTTAAAAGGATGAACGGCTCCAGGATGATTTGTTCTCACCTTTTCCACCCCAAGCCATATGCCTGCCTTCATTACAAATCAATCCACCAGGTGGCGATATAAATATGTAACACTTCAAAAACAGTGACAGAATTTTTAAATATGAAACAAAGGGTTCATAATTTCTATAAAAAACACAGCACTAAGAAATGCACTAAGTATTGTGATGCTGAATTTGGACCGTGATTTTAATCTGAGATCTGAGAGTTTAAGTAATTATCAGATACTTAGTTTAGTAATTTAAACTCCTAGCACCCCCTAAAAAAAGATGGGTTGTTAATCTTGCTTGAACCACTTAGCTAATTGTTTCAGCTCTCGATTTTTTCTTATCAGTTCAGGATAGTCTTGGTCAAGTTACTTAACCTCTTCATATCTCATATAGTCTTGTAATGTGAAGAAGCACTAATAAAATTGATTATAAAACACTGCAAATTTTAGTACTGAAGACTGCGCTTTGAAGTCACCAGAAGTATGACAAGTGTTCAGACAAGTACATAATTAAACTGTCCAAATTGCATTAGCTATTGATGGCATTTAACTGGGGCTGACTTTTCCTATCAAACTATGAGTCTGAATTATAGTGGCTTCTATAACTCCCAAAGAATTTACCAGAGTAGAACTGGGAGAGGGCATTTAAGTCTGAAAGCTCATGTGTATCTTTAATGACAGTAATTAAAACCATCAGATTGAAATCTCATCAATTTCTTCTTTTGTTAGAAGAAATTGTAACTGTCAATTAGTGTTTAAGGAAAATGTTGAATGGCATTACACACAATGACAAATCAATAGCACTATAGTTAAAAATGGAATCCTTTTTGGAACTTGAATGTCCTATTCCTTACCACTCCTCAATTATAACTGAAGTCACATTAACATCTGTGCCTGAATTTCACTGATGCCAAGCTCTCACCTGCTCCTGTAAGAACTTTATTACTACATAAGTGCTTCAGAGAATCCTCAAGATGTGATTTAACTGCATTCCTAACTAAGCCTGGTTATTGTTCACAATCCCTGGTAGCGGAGCCTGATCCTTGAAGCTGCTAGTAGCCCCTATAGCACAAAGGGGCCATTTAAGCAGAACTGCTTTGCTTCCTCTCATCTGAGATACCAGTGACCTTTGCGTACTAGAAAAGTAGAAATCACCTCAATTATTTACAACAAAGGGAATTTAACGTAGGGAGGTAGTAACTTAAGTGATATAAGTACTGAGAATTCCAACAGGGGATCCTGAACAACCCTTAAGATTAGCAATAGCAGCAAGTCAGTGTGCCCCTAAACTGGAAGGACAAGGAGGAAATGATATAATCAGAATTTGGAATCATGGTTATAAGGTGGAGGTTGGAACCGCAGAAGGCGAATCTATCAGGGAATGGATTCATGGAAGAGGTACAATCTATGCACAAGAAGCTGCCAAAAGCAGAGAAAAGGTCGATAAATACTTAGATCTCTTTCTCTTCTTCCATTTTTCCCCCACATACTTTTTATTGTCTTTATTCAACTGGAAGCCAGCTGACATAGGAACTGACAAGGGGGAACACATGATGCTGCAATACAGGGTATAGCTGATGGAGAGTGACAAATGATCAGAGTGCAAATAGATGCTATATCTGGACAAGACTGTCTGCTGTTGTTGGGACTGATGCTCGCCAAACCTAGACTCTTAAGCTGCAGACTCAGACAGCTCTGCTGGCTGGCAGCTGCTTCTTTGTCACCCACTTGCTTCTAGGGGTTTGAGTTGTGTGCCCTACTTTTAGAACAGAAGTTGGTAAAATTTTCTGGAAAGAGCTTCAGAGTAAATATTTTAGATTATGGGCCATACCATCTCTGTCACTACTCAGCTCTGCTGTTGTAGCACCAGAGCATCTATACGCAGTCAGTAAACAAACGAGTGAGGCTGTGTTCCAATAAAACTTGAGGATTTTTGTTTTTTTTTGTTTTGTTTGTTTGTTACAAAAACAGGTGGAAGGCTGGGTATGGCCTAAGGGCCATAGTCTGCTAACTTCTCTAAAAAAACTATTACTATTTTTTCAGGACTCAGAACATTTCAATGCAAATTCAAGAGAGTAATATTCCTTTCCTTTATGATGCATGGTTAAGAGAGTTTCATAGGAGAATTCCTTGACCTCAGAGTATTAGAACCGTAACAAGAGTCTTATTTCTCAACCTTACAACATAATCAATGCTACATTTATTTATCTTTTAAGTCACATTATAGTAGACTTTGGGTCAACATGTCAACAGCTGGTCAGGGATGGCAATACTAGTCATTGGAGGCTAGCACTTACTCCTAGCACTTACTCCTAGACTCACAGAAAAATGTGAAAGTATAGAGTGTTGAGAAAAATGCTTTCAGTCTTTATGCTGTCACTGCCACCAATGATATTCTCATTATTCAAGCAACACACTACCTTGAAGTCTGGCAACTCCACACGAGCTGAAGGATAACAGGGTGGGGAAAGTTTTATATTCAACTCCCACACTCCACAATTCACACTGGTCTCCAGTCAGTAGACCCTGTTGCTGAGTGGGATTCCTGTGCTGTGATCCTTTATCCCTGAAGCAAACTCTTTCCTGAAGATCTCCCTGAATAGTCCAGGAGAGTTGCATGTACAGGAGATGTATGTACAGGGTAATATTTACAGCTGTACTTAAAGAGCTTTATTTGCCATAGTTCAATCCTAGTGGAAACCCAGGTTCCTCTTCTGTTAGAGACAGTCATTACTTTGTTTTTGTTTTGTTTCAGTCCTTAATTCAATCAGAGACAATAAAAAGACTTTGGAAGACAGAACACCTTCCAATTCCTTAGCTTGGGCCTATCAGAGTCATGATTTTAGCTGAATTAGGACTTCTGTTATGTTTTATTTGGCTTTATAGTCATCTGATAACTTCCTAAAGGTACTCAGAAGCAAGTAGGTATCCTATGTTTGATTTTCAAGACAGGTTTATAAACGCTCCTGTACGTACCTGTGGTTCAAGGCTGATGAAAAATCATTCTGATTCTAAAGAACTTGTTTTAAAGGTAGAGAAGTTAGTTTTAGGATGAACTAATTGGTGGTTGGTGTAGGAGTTGGGGGGTGGAATTTAGTTGAATTCGGCTGTTTGCATCTGCTTGTTGATGGACTTCACTGCTTTTTTCTGCAATTAGAGAAATTTAAGCTTAGATGGCCTAGAAAGAACCCTGTAATTAATCAGATTCAATGTGGATGTTGGAAAAGCAGTAAAAAGTCTGGGAAAAAAGGAGGCAAGTAAAGTGGACCTAGAGATTCATGAAATAAGCTGATTCATTTGTTACAGGTTTGTTATACCTATATTATAGGTTTGTTGATTTATTATAGATTTGTTATATAGTCTGTCAAAAACAAATAAGCAAAAACATGCCAAATAGACATTTTGTCCTTTTGGTCATTCTCTAGGGAACAGTATGCCGTAGCCTGTTTTGCAGGGATTTAGGTTACACCTATGTATGACAACATACATACAGTCACACTAGAGCATATACACTAGTCTTGCCCAAGGTTGGCCAGTATGATTCAGTTCTCCTATTCAGATTTGCATATCCCCTTAATTTCTGGGGGAAGACACTTTGAGGCGTGGACATGATCAGCAGTTCTTTGTCCAGTGACTTTCTCCCATACTGCACAGGATTGGGTTTCTATTTAAATATGTCAGGTCAAAAACTGAATGTGTAGCAATCAGTGTGTTCGATATGACAGAATTCTTGAGAGCAAATTTGGTTTCAGAGGTTTGTATTTCTGTACAATTGATAAATACAGTAAACAAGGAACTAAAGGCATGGAGTCAGGGGAAGGAGTCTGTGAGATTACAAAACAGGATAGAAGCCAAAAAAGAAGGATTTATAAGAGCTCCATTCATGTGTTATATTGCATAAAATGAAATAGGAAAACTGTGAATAAGGCAGTAATGCATGTCAGGATTTGGAAGAATTTTATTACCCACTAGAGTTACACTCTTCTGTATTTCGATATTACCAGGTTCTTTTCAGAGTAATACGCACTTTAAATTTTTCTCCAATGATATGAAGGCAGTATTCTGAACAATAGTTGCTACTATTTCAGGACTTATAGTTTTTACTTTTATTTTTGTTTTAGTGAAGTCAGCAGTTTCCAAAGAGTAACCTAAAGCTGTGTTTAGATTCGTCTTCGATAGTCAACTTTTTAAAACAGAGTACAAGGCATGGGTTGAAAGAGGGAAAAATAAGGCCACTTTTGAATAGAAAGTAGAGTAATATCATAGATATTAGAAAGGAATGTTCATTGTGTTTTCTTGGTTTTCATGAAATGACAAATACATAGTTTTCATAGCTAGGACTGGCTTTCTAAATATAGAGTGTATGAGCCTTCTGTACCATCATGCCATAAGATCTTTGACTCCAAGTTTGGAAGGGACAGTTTTTTCAGAGTCCTTCCTTTATCACCCAATTAAGAATCAGCTTATTATAATGCTGACAGAAGTACAGACAGCTTCTGCTTCAAATGCCTGCAGGGATAAGGACCACACAGAGTTTCACAAGATTACTCTATACTGAGGTGGAATGTTTTATATGGATATGGATCCAAAATCTGTTTACTTGTAGCTGATACTACAATAATATTTATGGGACATTATTACCCAGGATAATTCATCTTTTACCCTGAAGTTCTCCAAATATTAGGGAAGTAACACTGTATTGGAGGTGCAGGCTGAATTGCTGTTCCAGTGCCTCTTATAAATATATAACTCAGAGAAACATTCCAAGACTATGTCTTAACCGAGCTCAGTCTTATTAAAGAATCACATGTTAGATTCCAAGCAAATTTATTATTTAAATAAAAGCTAACTTGTTTATTTATACATAACTTAAATGGTCCTGTATCTTTTTTTTAACCATACATTCTTTTTAAGTCAGTGCACACAATCTGTTTACATAGCCCATTGGTCTGATATGAGAAATCTTGCTTCACAGTTCACATCACTGGGGGAATACTCGTGGAGACAAAAGAGAATGGGAAATGATATGCTTAGTACTATATATTTTATTGAATCTAACGTCATTGATTATGAGATACACCTTTATTTTATGAACTGCTTTGGATCCATGAAGTAGGATGTTTATTAGTTTGAAATATGACATAGCTAAATGAAAACTGGACCAATTCCTCTTATTCTATTCTTCTCTGCAGGTAGGGATAGGGGAGGACAAGAAAGGAACCACATAAAGTGACTATTAATCTCTCTATGTATTTTATGTCAAATAATCAAATATTGAGGGTGGCTAGCAATGTGGAAGAGGGGGTAACATAAACATTTTTCATATTTTTAAAACATGGCACCATATGAAAGTGGCTAAAAACCTGGCAAGGCTTTTCTGAATAATAGCAATTTTACTATTTTTTTTCTACAAAGATTTTTTGTACTCTTAGCATATAAACAGTCAGTATAGATGGCATTTATTAAGCTTTATCAATTACATGTCACTTTGTGTGATGCTTTTTTCTTCTTAATATTATTTTTAAATCTTATAAGAAGCAAAAATATCAGGATGAAGAATAGACCGAGAACTTGGGATGAGTGTGAAGGAATCCAGAGACAGAGAGAAATAGTGTAAAAAGAAGAATCGAAGATGTAATTTCTGTTACCGTGGCTCATTACATGCTAGTCAATATCTTCCTTTGTTTAATTTACCAAGTTAAAAGAACAAGTCAATAATACCATACATAGGAGGATATAATAAAAGTCATAATAAAAGAGGAAGACTGAGTAAGTGGAAGGATTTACCATTGGTAGTAGCAGAGACTAATATTTTTAAATGTTTTGCTGCTATGGACATTGGGTATACACAACCTAGTTATGGATATTGTCATGATTTAAAAAATAAATCCTGAGTTAGTTTAGTGTGCATTATATTTCCAGATTAATGCTAAAGTTTAGGAGAGGAGAAAGTTCATTACAAAAATTTTTTTAAAGAAAATACGAACTGAATTTGTATTATGTAGAAAAAGACTAAAGCTGAAAGAGCAACATGTGAGCCTTGTTAGTAACACTTGGCTGTATAAGCCAAGAACTTTGAAGACTTTCTTGATGCTTTAGAAGGCAAGAACGTTTCACTAAACTTGTTTATAAAATTTACCGTAGGTTGGGGATCTAACTATCATCTGGCAGTTAGGAATCATGTGCTTGACTCCTGACTAGGCATTGCACAGCTATCATTACTAGATCACCTACTTTCTTTTCATTTCCTTGAAATAAAAAAAAAATTAACTTGGCTCATAGGGGCCTGCAAATGATTTTAAAGGCCAACCTGTCATATGAACAAGAACCCACTAACTTGGGCATAATCATAAGTTTCCTTTTCATCAATCTGGGGAGGCGTTCACTCCTACTCTTCTTTCCTTTTTCTTTCCTTTTTTTTTTTTTTTTTTTTACCCTTGTATTTTATGTGAGACAATAAGGTTTGCCTTTTAAGTTGAAACTTAGGGAAAAACAAAACAAAGCTTGTTCTCTTTCCTGTTAGGTGTTGATAAGGAACACTACAGATACCAAGAACCTGACATGAATTTTTGGCAGAGGATAGTATTTGTAGCTATTGCCCACTTGACGCTTATACCTATGTGGGAAGTGTGATGATGCTTTTTCTTTCCCTAGATATTGCAGAGGACTTGGAGTGCCATTATATAGCTCTCTCTCATCTCTTTATTATCTGAACAGGAAAATCACTTTATTGAATTGTGGTCACACACCTGGTAAAATTTATTTTTTTCTAGATTACTGGCAGTGAAATGTAATATGAAAAGCAGAGAAGGACAATAGTATAGACAAGACATTCTTTCACCTGCCAGGATGTGATCCCATCTGGACTATGGTATATTGATTGCAAAAATAACCCCAATTCTTCCCTGTATCCATGCCTTTTTGTAAGGTCTTTGCAACATCTCCCAACAAGGAGGGTATTTTCTCACCCTATAATCTGAGCTGGTTTAGTGACTTGATTTGGCTTAAAGAATGTGACAGAAATGCTGGTGTGCCAATTCTGATCAGAGCCCTCTGAAGTTTCTGTGTACTACCACTCTCCCTCAGACCCCTACCTCAACAAAGAAAATAAGCCCTGGAGGATGAGAAGCCATGAGGAGCAGAGCCCAGAGAGCTGAGATCCTCCTTGACCAGCCAACCCCGAGCCAATCCACCAGCTGACCCAGATGCATAAGCCTGGCCAGCCAAGATCAGTTGAGTTTTGCTTAAATCAGCAGAACCTCCTAGCCCATGTGTGGACCCATGAGCTAAAATTAATCTTTATTGTTGTATGCCATCAAGGTTTTGTGGTTGTCACGCCAGAGTATTTTTTGTAATTGGAAGTGTCTCTTTCCAATGAACCAATGGGCACTGATATATGGCAGTAGGTTGAGACATCTACTTTCCCTGAGTTTAATTCAAAGACTTCTAGAAGTTCCCAAGCTGTTATTTATATTCGTTTCATGTTTCTTGAAACTAGTTTTCCAACTTCTTTTCCAACTTCTTTTCCTCCCAGTTTGCCACAGAAAAAGAATGATTAAAGAGTCAAGTCTGTATTTGGAATTCTCAGCTTCTTCTAAAATGTATCTTCCCACCAAAGTTCCCCAGCACATGTGCCTCCTCCTTGCAGTCTCTTGTTAACCTGTTCAAAGGACCCACTTCAGTCACTCGTAGGAATAAATGAATGAAAATGCATAAAATATTATGGAAATAGTTGAATTTTAATAGAGCCCGAAGCCTTACATTGTTTTTGCTTAAGTTGTAATCTTAGGCCACTTACAGCAGAATCATCTGGGGGGGATGAGTAAAATGCATATTCTTAGGTCCCACCCTGACTTAATACATCAGAAACAGAATTGGAGCAGAGGTTGATATAGTTAGGTTTGGCAGCAATTTTTGTTTGCTTGTTTCTTTTTTGTTTAGTATGGTTTTTCACTTGTGAAATTATACAACAGACTCAGATCAACAGTCAGCTCCTCCATTTAATTGAATGGGAAAATTTCTTTGCAGTCAGAGAGGCATCAAGAAAAACCTCCATGTATTTCAAATATACAGGTTTATATTTGAATGTAAAATTAGAAGAAATAAAGAATTTTGTCATTACTGGAAGCACCCAGGGAACAAAGATTAGGAAAGCTATTACCAGCAACCCTATCCTGCAGCACCTAAGCAGCTAGTTCTTAAGAAATTAACCTGAAATTTGCTTCAATTGTTACCTCTGACACCAGCACACTTATCTGTCCAAATCTGTTTCTGTGAATTAATGGTCTATCCTTGTCTTTCGCTTTCTAGATTTCATGCAAGTGTCTCTCATTAGCTGACTCTAACTTGAAACCAGGTGGAGAAGGGGAATCTGGAAAATGTAGTTCCCAGCTTCTCCCTTGATATGCAGAAATATCTAAGAAGAAGCTGGCGATCAGGACAAATTGACAACAGAGAATCCAGCATATATCGAATCCCTGAAGTGGTGAAACTGAAACTGGGATCCAACAGTTTTAAAGAATAAAATCTCCACTTTTAGGTAGGAGGCTAGAAGAAGTATAAGTGTTATCTAAATATTATATTTACAGATAATTTTGGAGAATTTCAACTAAGAAAAGATGGAGATAGGATTTCCTGTCATACTCTATAGGTATCAACAATTTGGTCTTCACAGTTTTACACTCATTGAACATAATGAAATTAATACTTTTTTGTAAAATATCAAAAATAAGAATAAAACTATACACTAGAAATAGCAAACATCAAAAGTGACCACGTGTGATTGCTAATGCCCTCTATTGGTGATAGGCAGGTTGCACAGGTTTTAATTCTGCCACTTATTTGTGAACATTGATAAGTTCAAAGTTCATAAGCAAAGGACAATCTGTGTGTGTGTGTGTGTGTGTGTGTGTGTGTATGAATTTCCATCTCGAGCAAAAATAAATGTCAAATGTGTGGCAGGGAATGAAAGCAGCTTATGTTTATTTTGTTTACATAATTTTATTGAATGCTTACAACAAGCCTGTAAAGTGAATATTGTTTCCATTCTGTACATTTTGGAGCTGAGGGTCAGAAAGAATAAATAGCTACCTCCAAGTCACATATTTTACAAAAGGCAGAGCCAGAATTTAAATCTATAGCTTCTGACTCCAAGCTGCATGCTTTTCCCACGTCATCTCTCTGCTTCCATAAATACAATTTTCTAGCATAAAAAGTCCCTGTTTTGCAGAGAGGAGAACATAGCATTCTTTTCTCTTTTGCTCTTGTCCTTTCAACCTCCACTGCTGACTCTCATGATGGAAGGGAGGAAAAACATTTGTCTTCTTTTTTTCAGTCTTCCTAGCATCTACTCCTCCTTCTTACTAGCATATCCACTTCTTTCCAGAAGATTTCCACTCTTTTTCTGTGTGTGGTCTCAGTGAAATGTTGAAACCAGGGTTTGCCTCCTACTACTGAAGCTGAAGTGGCAGAATACTTCAGTCCACCACCCTAGTACAGCTAAGGAGTGAACAGGTGACTCAAGATTGGCCAGTCAAATGCTTTCCTCTAGAGCTTTGAAATTTGAGCAAGAGATGGAAATCCAATTTGAAAATCATGTGATTCAATGGCAGACTGTTTGGTATAAAAATCACTATTGTCGATCCTGTTTCATTGCTGGTTTAGTTTGTCAATTTTCAAATAACAACAACCTTCCTTTAGATTACATGATTGTCAACTGCCACTACCCTTACTTTTCTTTTCAAAGTTGACTAGATTAAATTCCTATCACAATTAAGAATCCAAATTAATATAATCATCTCTAATCATTAATACATTCACCTGCTTTAATCTATTCGAAATATGTAGATGTGGGTATTAAAAATAAATCCAAGATCTGGAAAAAATAACTTTGTATTAGATAATTTTATTGAATTTAATGTACAGTATGTACATAGAGCAGAAATGCTTTTAGTTTCTTGTGGCAGAGAAAATTCCATTGCTTTTTAAAATCTTGTAATAAAATAGAAAAAATTGAAACAAAAAAGATAGCATACAGGTGGGAATTGTTACTATACAAAATTTATGCCATAAATATGTAAATAATGTACATCAACTAAGAACTTTCTGGAAGTCTGTGCAATAAGAAAACACGGTCAGTTGCATACATATGAGGATTCTCAAGATAAAAATGACTTACAATTACTCCTATACTGAGTCTACAGAAAAAAAATATAGTTATTGTGCTCTCATGTTGTAACTGTACATAATGCAGCAAATAGTATCTGGAAAGGCACCGCTAGAGGAAATACTACAGCTTGATTCACTTGGCTGTTTTTAATAATATTCCTCAATGTAAGTCAATAGCATCGTGCCAAAGTAACATTCACTGGAAGCAGTTCTGGTGGGGACAAAAATGATATGACCTCAGTATGTAATCCTCTGGGTCTTGCATTTTATTCATGGAGAGATTTTAAATACGGCATATCTTGGGGTTTTTACACTGTATTGTGCTTTGCAGAAATTGTAGTTTTTTTCACAAATCAAAGTTTTGTGGCAACCCTTTGTTAATCAAGTCTATCAGCACCATTTTTCCAATAATGTGCCCAGTTAGTATATCTGTGTCATATTTTAGTAATCTTCGCAGTATTTCAAGCTCTTTTGTGATTATTATACCTGTTGTGGTTATCTGTGACCAGTGATCTTTGAGATTACTATTGTAATTGTTTTGGGATGCCATGAACCATGCCCACACAGCTAACTTAATAAATGGTGTGGGTGTTGTGATTGCTCCATTAACCAGCCATTTCTTCATCTCTCTTCCTCTTCTTGGGCCTCCCTAATCCCTGAGACACAACAATATTGAAATTAGGCCAATTAATGAGCCTACTGACCTCTAAGTGTTCAAGGAAAAAAAAGTAACTTGTCTCTCATTTTAAATCAAAAGCTAGAAATAATTAGTCTTGTGAGGAAGACACGTTGAAAGCCAAGATGGGCTGAAAGCTAGCCTGCTTGTGCCAAATAGCCAAGTTGTGAATCCAAAGGAAAAGCTCTTGAAGAAAATTAAAAGTATTACTCCAGTGAACACATGAATGATAAGAAAACAAAACAGCCTTTTTGCTGATGTGGAGATAGTTTTAGTGGTCTGGATAAAAGATCAAACCAGCCACAATATTTACGTAAGCCAAAACCTAATCCACAGCAAGACTCTTCAATTCTATGAAGGATGAGATAAGTGAAGAAGCTACAAAAGAAAAGTTTGCAGCCAGCAGAAGTTGGTTCAGGGTTTAAGGAAAGATGTCTCCATAACATAAAAGGGCAAGGAGAAGCTGCAAGAACTGGTATAGAAGCTGAAGCAAGTTATACAGAAGATCTAGCTAAGATAATTGATGAATGTGGCACACTAAACAGATTTTCAATTTAGATAAAACAGCCTTTTATCAGAAGGAGATGCCATCTGGAACTTTCATGGCTAGAAGGGAGAAATCAAAGCCTGGCTTCAAAGCTTCAAAGGACAGGCTGACTTTGTTGTTAGGGGCTGATGCAGCTGGTGCCTTTAAGTTGAAGACAGTGCTCATTTACAATTTGAAAATCCTAGAGACCTTCAGAATTATGCTAAATCTACACTCCCTGTGCTCTACAAGTAGAACAACAAACCTGGTTGACATCACATGCATTTATTCTATGGTTTACTGAATATTTTAAGCCTACTGTTGAGACCTACATCTCAGAAAAAATATTACTTCTCATTGACAATGCGCTAGTCACTCAAGATTTCTGATGGAGATGTACAAGAAGATTAATGCTGTTTTCCTGCCTGTTAACACAATATTCGTTCTGCAGCCCATGGATCAAGGAGAATTTTTAACTTTAAGTCTTACTATTTAAGAAATGCATTTCATAAGGCTATAGCTGCCATAGGTAATTCCTCTGATGGATTGGGGCAAAGTAAATTAAAAACCTTGCAGGAAAGATTCACCAGTCTAGGTGCCACTAACATTCATGATTCATGAAAGAATCATGAAGTCAAAATATCAACATTAACAGGAGTTTGAAAGAAGTTGATTTCAACCTTCATGAATAACTTTTTGATGGGTTCAAGACTTCAGACTGCAGAGGTGGTGGAAACAGTAAGAGAACCAGAGTTAGAGATGGAGCCTGATGATGTAACTAACTTGCTACAATCTCGTGATAAAACTTGAATAAATGAGTTGCTTCTTATTGATGAGCAAAAAATAAATGGTTTATTTATTGAGATAGAAACTTTTGTAGGGAAGATGCTGTGAACATCACATTGTTGATGAGCAAAAAATAAATGGTTTATTTATTGAGATAGAAACTTTTGTAGGGAATATGCTGTGAACATCACATTGTTGAAATGACAACAAAAGATTTTAATTATTTTTTTTTTTTTGAGATGGAGCCTCACTCTGTTGCTCAGACTGGAGTGCGGTGGTGTGGTCTCGGCTCACTGCAACCTCCGCCTCCCAGGTTCAAGCAATTCTCCTGCCTCAGCCTCCCTAGTATCTGGGATTACAGGTGTCTGCCACTACGCATGGCTAATTTTTGTATTTTTACTAGAGACGGGGTTTCACCATGTTGGCCAGGCTGGTTTCGAACTCCTGACCTCAAGTGAGCCACCCACCTTGGCCTTTCAAAGTGCTGGGATTACAGCCATGAGCTACCACTCCTAACTGACAACAAAAGATTTTAAAGTGTTGCATAAACTTAGTTGACACAGAAGCACAAGGGTTTGAGAGGAGTGACGTCAATTTGGAAAGAAATTCTACTGTCAGTAAAATGCTATCAAACAACAATGCATGCTATAGAGAAATCTTTTGTGAAAAGAGGAGTCAATTGATTCACTAAACTTTATTGTTACCTTATTTTCAGAAATTGCCACAGCCACTGCAACCTTTAGCAACCACCACCCTGGGGGTGAGCAGCCAGCCATTGAAGGTAGGACCCTTAAGCAAAACCGTTATGAATAACTGAAGGCTCGGATGACTGTTAGCATATTTAAATTAATGTATGTACATTGTTTTTACAGATTTAATGCTATTGCACACTTCATATACTACCGTATAATGTAAACATAGCTTTTTACTTTATTTGAACTTTTAGGTTCAGGGGTACTTTTGCAGGTTTATTATATAGGTAAATTTCATGTCATGGAAGTTTGGTGTACATATTATTTCATCACCTGGGTGATAAGTATAGTACCTGATAGGTAGTTTTTCAATCCTCATCCTCCTCCCTCCCTCCCTCCACCCACAAGTAAGTCCCAGTGTCTGTTTTTCCCTTCTTTGTGTCCATATGTATTCAGTGTTTAACTCCCATTTATAAGTGAGAAAATGCAGTACCTGGTTTCCTGTTCTTGTGTTAGTTCGCTTAGGTTAATGGCCTCCAGCTCCATCCATGTTGCTGCAAAGGATGTGATCTCGTTTTTTATTATAGCTGTGTAGTATTCCATGGTGTGTATGTACCACCTTTTTTTGATCCAGTCTACTATTGATGGCATTTAGGTTGAATCCATGTTTTTGCTATTGTGAGTAGTCCTGCAATGAACATATGCATGCATGTGTCTTTATGGCAGAATGATTTATATTCCTTTGAGTATATGTCCAATAATGGGATTGCTGGGTTGAGTTGTATTTCTGATTTGAGTTATTTGAGAAATCACCATACTGCTTTCCACAATGACTGAACAAATTTACATTCCCACTAGCAGTGTATAAACGTTCCCTTTTCTCTGAAACCTCACTAGCATCTGTTATTTTATTTTTTTATTTTTTAATAATATCCATTCTGACTAGTATGAGGTGGTATCTCATTGTGGTTTTGATTTGTATTTCTCTAATGATTAGTGACCTTGAGCATTTTTTCATATGATTATTGGCCACATGTATGTCGTCTTTGGAAAAGTGTCTTTTTGAGCCCTTTGCCCACTTTTTAATGGGGTTGTTTGTTTCATTTTTGTTGATTTGTTTGTTTCTTATAGATTCTTGATATTAGACCTTTGTCAGATCCATACTTTGCAAATATTTTCTCCCATTCTCTAGGTTGTCTGTTTACTCTGTTGATAGTTTCTTTTGTTGTGCAGAAACTCTTTAGTGTAATTAGGTCCTATTTGTCCATTTATGTTTTTGTTGTAATTGCTTTTGGCATCTTTGTCATGAAATCTTTGCCAGGGCCTACGTCCAGAATGGTATTTCCTGGGTTTTCTTCCAGGGTTTTTGTAGTTTTAGGTTTTACATTTAAATCTTTAATCCATCTTGAGTTGATTTCTGTATATGGTGTAAGGTAGGAGTCCAGTTTCAGTCTTCTGCATATTGCTAGCCAGTTATCCCAGCACAATTTATTAAATTGTTCCTTTCCCGTTTGCTTATTTTTATCAGATTTGTTGAAGATCAGATTGTTGTAGGTGTACAGCACTATTTCTGGTCTCTCTATTCTGTGTCATTGGTGTATGAGTCTGTTTTTGTACCAGTACCATGCTTTTTTGGTTACTGCAGCCTTAGAGTGTAATTTGAATTTGGGTAATGTGATGCATCCAGCTTTGTTCTTTTTGCTTAGGATTGCCTTGACTGTTAGAGAACACAGGTCCTCTATTCATAAACAACCCAAAAAATTTGTGTGACTCACTCTGTTGAGATATTTGCTTTATTGCAGTGGCCTGGAACTGAACTTCCAATATCTCTGAGGTATGCCTGTATTTAGAGGAATGGGCAGGCTACTAACATTCAAGTACCCCTCCAAAACCATCATTTTTCTAGAGTATTGCTGAGAAATGAGTTCAGGGTTATACTCCATAACAATTACCTTCTGGAGAGTTATTCTATGTTGGCTGTGGAGCAGATAGATGGTTACTCTGGCCATTGTTAAAGTGGAGGAAGTGAAAAGATGAAGTATAACTGCCATTATACACTGACAACATGATTGTGAATTTAAAAAATACGAAGAAATTTACAAACTACAAGAACTAATAAGGGAATTCAGCCAGGTCACAGGATACGAGATCAATTGTATTTTTATAAACTAGCAACAAACAATTATACAATACAAGATTTTTAAATAGTATTTATAATTTCACTGAAACCATAAAATATCTAAGAATAAAATTAATAAATGATTTGAATTTTCCACAAACTATAGACAAAATGAACATTGATGAAATAAATCATAAATCTAAATAAATAGAAAAATATGCCATGTTCATAGAATAAAAGACTCTAAACTGCTAGATTGTATTAGTCTGTTCTCATACTGCCATTAAGAAATACCCGAGACTGGGTAATTTATAAAGAAAAGAGATTTAATTAACTCACAGTGTTATATGCCTGGGGAGGCCTAAGGAAACTTAAAATCATGGAATAAGGGGAAGCAGGCACGTCTTACATGGTGGTAGGTGAGAGAAGAGAAAACTAAGTGGGAAGAGCACCTTATAAAACCATCAGATCTCGTGAGAACTCACTCCCTATCATGAGAACAGCATGAGGGAAACTGCCCCTATGATCCAATCACCTTTCTCCCTTGACACATGAGGATCACAATTTGAGATGAGATTTGGGTGGAGACATAAAGCCCAACCATATCATAGATGTAAATTTTCTTCAAATAAAGTCCATGTAATCCCAGCAGATTTTTTGTTAAAGTATTTAAGACAATTCCAAAAGTTATATGAGAAGATAAAAGACACAGAAAGGCTACAACCTAACCTCTTATAACAAATGTCTTATATTTTTGTAAGGAGAAAAGATATATGAAAGAAACAGAAGAGAGTGCAGAAATGGACCTCACATACACAACCTCTTGATTTACACCAGAAGCACCAATGCACTTCAAAGGGAAAATAAATATCTTCAAAATAAATGGTATTGGAGCCATGGGATATTCATAAAAAATTATAAATAAATAAACCCTGTATGCTCCTTCACATTACACAGCAAAATTAAGTTGACTTAATTGTAGTTAAAACTATAATTTTAGCATAAAACATAAGAGAATATCTTCATGGAATTAGATTGACAAAGATTTCTTATACAAAGCAACAAAATCCCTAGCTGTGAAAAGAAAAAATAACCTGGTAAATTGTAATTTACCCAACTTGTACATTTTATCATCAAAAGATACCATTAAGAAAGTAAAAATGTAAGCATCAGACTGGGGAAAATACATATTGGACAAAGAACAGCACACGTAATATATATTAAACTTATAATACGAAAAAAGACCAAAAATGGCCAAAAGAGAATATCCCAATGGATAATAAACATATGAAAATGTGCTTAATAAAATTAATCAGGAATATATTAATTAAAAGCATAATATACTACTAAACACCCATCAAAATGGCTCAAAGATGTTTGGATAGCAAATGAGCATATTAATAGATATGCAATGCTATTAGTAGGAAAATGCAAAACTAAAATTACAATGAGGTACCACTATACATCTGTGAAAATGGGTAAAATTAAAAAGATTGACCATACCAAGTGTTGATGAGGATGTGGAAGAATTGAAACTCTTATATCACAAATTGTGGAAAAATAAAATGTTACAACTACTTTAGAATATCATTGGGCAGTTTCTAAAAAACATTAAACATATATCTACATTATGACCCAGCTACTCTAATTCTAGGTATATAATGAAGAAAAATAAGTTGTTTGCAGAGTCAGTGGCAACATATATTCTGGATTACATGATTATACACACACATATACATTTGCTTGTACATAGAATATCTCTGTATTTGCATAAGGAACTGTTTTACTTCCCTGCATAGATAAGGGACTGATTGGGAGACAGGATGGGAGAGGAAATGTTTTTACACTGAATATCACTTACCATATTTGAATTGTGTACTATGTGCATATATTACCCATTTCAAAAATGAACCAACTTTTTATTTATTAAAAGTCAATCAGGTCTACTCCAGCACACATATTGCGTCCTATTTGATTATGGTATATTGTTCTACTATTTTATTATTATTGCCATTTTTCTATTGCTGGTCATAATTTATAAATTAAAGTTTATTATATGTATGTATAGGAAAAAATTATATAAAGGGCTTAGGACTATCTGTGGTTTCAAGTACCCACTGGAGGTCTTAGAATGTATTTCCTGAAAATATGGGAGAACTACTATAATTCACAACAAAAAAAGCCAGTTAGTGCTAAAATACAACAATGGCATTCTATCATTAACTTGCTGAGAAAGAAGGTCGAGTAAACTTGGAATGAATATATTAGATTCTATGATGTAACTGCTATAAATTTAGTTGCACATCTTCAACTATGCTTCTTCCCACAAGCATTTTTTGCAAGGTTCTCTTCCACCTGTTTCTTCATCAAAGTTTAATTTCTTTTTGTTTAAGAGCCCAAGGTATCATGTTTTGCTTTCTTTCTTTCTTTTTTTTTTATTTTTGTTTGTAATGTCTATCTCTTCAATACAAACAACTAGAAGTATCATGATACAGTAAATATTTTTTAGACTAGACAATCTCAGGCATACAGCAGCATACAATTTATAACCATGACTAAAATTATCCTCAAAAAAGAAAAAAAAAAGGTATTAACATTGCCTTAAGCCACAGCTATTTGTGTTAATTTATCACAAATTACCCTTGCACATTGCACTTGCAAGAAATAAATGAATTATTTTCATTTGTTCAATATATTTACGACTGTACTTAATACTGTGGGCAATTTCAACACAACACTAAGTATTTGTGTATCTAAACATAGAAAAGATATGGTAAAAATATGGTATTATAATCTTACAGGACCACTTTCATATATGTGGTCTATCATTCACCAAAATGTCATTTGACATATGACTGGACTTATATTGAGACTACAGATAGTAGCTAAAAAAGTCAGAAGTTTGATTCTGGAATATTGAATTCCCTATTAGAAATGCAAATGGATTGAGTGGAAGTTGAATGGAGATGAAATATATGTTTGGATTCGAATGAAAATATCTCTGCTGGTGCTACAAATTTGGGAATCATCAATATATAGAAAGTAGGTTATGTTAAAGCTATGATACAGGATGAAATCACTAAGAGAAGAAGAGTAGGTAGAAAGAGTAGGTCCAAGTATTGCATCTCGAAACATTAAAACACTGAGAGGCAGTAGACATAAAGAGGAGACTGATAAGAAAAGGCAAGAAGAATATGAATAAAGCCCAGGGAGTTTAGTGTCCCAGAAGCCAAATGGAGAAAATATTTCAAGGAAGAGAGAAGAGTCAACTGTGTCAAATGCTTCTGATAAGCAAGAAAAATGAGGAGCTGGCTATTAGATTTTGCAATGTGGAAGATATTCATGATAACACTTCAGGTGGAGTAGTTTGATTGAAAATCTGATTGGAGTGGTTTTAAGAGAGAATGAGAAAGAAAAATTGGAGACATTAAGTTTATATAAACTATTCCAGGATAATGACATGAGTATATAATGACGATTTCAATATCAGATAACAAACTCTTGTTCACAAGAAATAGACCTTTCCTAATATTCCCTATAATTGAACATAGTATTATGTTGAATTAATACACAAAGTTTATTGAAGCATTGTGTGCAATAGTAAAACGTTGAATAAACTTGGCTAACGAGTAATTATTGATCAAATAAAATATGGTTTGCTGAGTATGATGTGTGTAGTATGGAGTACTACAAAGCCGTTGGAGAGAAAATGGTAAATCCTACATGTTTTGACATTGAAATATCTCCAAGATATTTTTGGTGAACAAAGCTCATGATGATATAGCATTTATAATAAATTCTTTTAGTGTGTATCTACGTGTGGTTTAATTACTTAGTTGAACTTGACAGAGTTCAATCATGAAAAAATTATTTTGGTCAATGCTACTATACTATTGAAGTATCAGAATAGTCTGATTTGGGGGTGTTAAAATATTCAGTGTGATCCAAGTCAGAACTTTCATCTCACACCGAATTAAAAGTTGCTCCTGTTCCTCAGTACTCAGCTGCTCAGGGAGGCACGTTCTGCCTTTTCTATTTTTTTCTCTCTCTCTGCCCCACAGCTAGCTGCTGCTTTGGCTCCTCCAGCATGGGCAGGGAATGGAAAGAAATTTAAAAAATCACCATGGCTGATTCTGTTGTACTTTGGTGTCAGTGTTCCAAATGCTGGCCTACGTCCAAATGCTGGCTCTTTTCCTCATCAAATGATCATGTGGCTTTTTCAAAGAGTTACCCATTGTGAATCATATATCACTGTTCTTTGACATAAGCCCTCACTAGTTGTCCTGTGTAACCCCCGACTTTAGCCTCTGCTCTGACACCTCTGCAGCCTCTGCCTTCTGGTTGACCTCTTCCTGGCAGGACATCATATTAGGGAGTGTTAAACAAGCCAGTGTGGTCATACACAATATTTAAGTTATTTTTGGTAAACGATGGGTGCATCCCCCAAAGAAATGTGAGAAATGTCTCTGCTGTATCCTGCTCTGCTATACCTACCTCTATTTTACTGTACCCTTGCTGTCAGATTTTATGGAAAATAAGTCACAGAAAAATTCTACTGCACACAGATATTTATTAAGCAAATATTCAGAAGCAGGCAACACAAAATAATTCTTACAAGATTCTCTGAAAGTTCAATGATGGTCCAGCTCTCTGAACTTTTAAGTATTCCTAAAAGCAACTTCCTAAAATGGTGTATTCATGGCAGACAAAATAACATTCAAGAAGTAGGTTTCTGTCAATCATATAGTGAGCATAAGACAACTAGAAACCTTCCTAAACTAATGGTTGGACACAGAACTATTTAGGAATAAAGCCTTGAGAATGATCCCTAGAATAAATGAAGAGTTTCATTGACTATTTTATCTGAATTATTAAGGATGTTTCTAAAGTATTTTAGCCAATAAATACACCTTGGTTATCTCTCAAAAGCCTCCTGTACTGGTGGATCTCACAGAACCTGGAGAAATATATCCTAAGAGAGAAAAAGACATTAATTGTCAGAGCCGCCTGGTGGCCCCCATGAAACAGCTGTTCCTCATCATGGCAGTGCTCTCAGCTTCAGGGACAAAAGGGTGTGGCATGTGGTGGGCTCTGATTGGCACCAGCTCTGCAAATGTGGTTATCATCAAGGAGGACAAGCCCAACTTTTTCACTGACCACCCCAAGTCTTTCAGAAAATTCAATAAGGGACCGCATCACCTGCCTGGAAAAGGGCACCACCTGTAGATAGACAGGAAATCATGCTAGACTTCCTGCACCAGAGGAAATGGCACCCTTCTCCCCATTCTCTACTCTCTTTGGAGACCATCACTACTGTGACCCAGCAGATGTCGGGCTGCATGAAATCTGCATCATCGACACCCAGTGGTCCCTGCAGTTGCTGACCAGGCTGTAGATATTCACCCACCCACCTGCCAGGCTCATGCAGACCCACCCAGGTGCAGAGTCCCAGCAGGTGCTGGCTGCATAGAGGAAGGAGAGGCAGGAGCTGAGAAGCATTAGCAAGGCTCTGTTAGATTCTCAGTTTGAGAGCATCTGCCTCACCTTCCACAAACTGCTTACTTCTTACCGCACCCCATGTGCTTCTCTGGCCTGTACATGGCCTTGCTCAGTGGCCTGCTGTATGCATGTAGACTTGACCCTCTATCTTCACTGCCTGCCCCTGCAGTACCAGGCTCCTCAAATGCACAAAGTCTGCACCAGCTTAATGAAGATGCCCTTCCCTGATGGCAATGGGGGAGCGGGAAGAATAACTACCCTAGGTTTACAAAGTGTAAACTAAAGAATGGAAACAAAATGTCACTCAGTCATCCTAACAGGCTAGTGCTTTAAGATGACTCCAACCCAGCTCTCTTCCATAGTGTTGTGAGAAAAGTGTCTCTACCATGTTCTGAAAGCCCAGCCTTTCCCACAACAACTTTCTTGCCCTCTTCTTGCTATCAAAGCAGCTCCCTTTAGTCTCTTTCCATCAGACTTTCCCGAAGTGAGCCATGTGAGTCCATCCACTGCGATCCCTAAGTTCCAGGGTACATTGTTCAAATTCTGCCAAGAAGTCTGAAAACTTCTGCTCTGATTCCATTGCCTGCAGCTTAGCAACTATCCAGCCAAGAGGCTCATCAAGAACTAAGTTCTCCTTTGGCAAAAAAAAAAAAAAAACCCTCTTGTTTCACTTAAGATTTTATTGGAGTTCTCTGGGCTTGAGATGAGGTTGGAGGCTGGGAGCTATAGAAGGTGAGGTGGTGGGTGTTGGAAAGCAGGTCCCTCCTCTCTCCAAGGAATGAAAGGGGCAATGGCACAGCCCTTCCTAATAAAAAGTAGGCGATTCTCTTGCTCCTCTGTACCCCAAAGCCTCTAGATATGAACTGGGGAACATTTATTGCATGTCCTGAAGATTTTCCAGAACTTTTCCTAGGCATGTGAAATTACTGCTCCTATAGGTGTTAGAATTCAGATAATAGTCACATATAAACTAAAACTCTCAATTAAAGTCCAGCAAATATATTTTGTGCTAATTTAACAAATACTTATTGAGTGCCTTCCTTATGGCAGTCACTGTCTTTGGCATAGAATGTGTTTAGGATACAGTCTTTAGTGTCCACTAGTTACCCCTAGGGAATGGGTGGTTGTTTCCTTTTTTTACCTTTTTCTCTCATACAGTTCTACACTGTGAGAATTTTCTAAACAAAATTCAAAGTTTATATATTATTTTCAAAATGATAGCAAAACTTTCTGTATTCTTCTCTAAATACATGCTTATAATTTATTTACCCAATATAAAATTCAGTTACTGTATTCTGAAAATTCAGGATGCCAGTCATCTTTCCCTTTAGGTTTATGACATTCTATGAGCATTGCTTACAAGCTTGAGAGATAAGTTTTAAAAAAATCACTGCTGTCCTAGTGATTTGCTCTATTTAGTAAGAGTAAATGCCCCTCTGTAAAGCAGTGATTAAACTTTAGAACTTAAAAGGTCAGATGTAGATTTATGCAAGATAAGACCACGTCTTACTTGCCAGCTCCTTTAAAAGTGACATTGCTACCTACCTACCTACCTTGTCCTTCTTTGTGTCCCTAAAAAGATCTCTTTGGGCTTTATAACAACCAGTTAGAAACGTGTATCCCGGATCTCCTGAGACTCTCACTCATCCAGAGCAATTAAGTGTTCACTACATTCCCTGAAATAATTAATGAGAGATGGATATTTTACTTAAATTTTGATAGTTGTAGGAAGTGGAAAAGAGAGTTCACATCAAATACTACATTGATATGCTCAACCAAATACTTATGCATTAATTATTTATTGCTGTGTAACAAATTTCTCCAAAACCCTATTAACTTAAATAACTAACTTTTATTTTCTCGTAGTTTTTATGAGTCAGGAATCTGGATATGGCTTAGTGTGATGCCTTTGTTTTATGGTCTCTTATAAGGCTAGAATAAAGATGTTGACTGAGATAGAGTAATCTCAATGCTCAACTAGGGAAGTGTGTTAGGCTGTTCTTGCATTGCTATAAAGAAATACCTGAGACTGGGTAATTTATTAAAAAAAAAAAAGAGGATTAATTGGCTTCTGGTTCTGCAGGCTGTACAGGAAGTATGGTGCTGGCATCTGCTCGACTTCTAGTGAAGCCTCAGGGAGCTTTCAGTCATGACAGAAGGTGAAGTTGGAACAGGCAGGTCACATGGCAAAAGCAGGAGACAGAGAGTAGCGGGCAGGTGCCACACACTTTCAAATAACCAGATCTTGAGATAATTTACTATTGCAAAGACAGCCCCAAGCCATGGAGGGTTCTACCCCCATAACTCAAACACCTTACATTAGACCCCACCTCCAGCATTGGGGATTACAATTCTACATGAGATATGGGCAGGGACAAATATTCAAATTATATCAAGAAGGATCTGCTTCCAAGTTCAGTCATGTGGTTGTCGGCAAGTTCTCACTAACCACTGTCCAGATACATCATTTCTGTGCCATGTAGGTCTCTTTATAGGCCTATTTACAGCATGCAACTGGATTCCCTAAGTCCAAGAGGAGAGAGAGAGAGGCCCTCAAAATGAAAGCCACAGTCTTTCCATAACCTAATCTTGGAAGTGGTGTCACATCACTTATTGTAGTCTGTTAGAAGTGAGTCACTAAATGAGCCCACTTTCAAGGGAAGGAGATTTACACAGGTGTGTCAATACCAGGAGTTGGAGATCATTTGAGAACATTCTGTAGGCTGCCTACAACCTCTTTAACCTTTCTATTCTCTTCTCCTATCATCCCCACTCTCTCAAGATTCCTACTGTCAACCAATAGTAGTATACCTCTCATTATTTTCTTCTTCCACCAGACTATAATTCCTTCTCTTTCCCGTTGTAGCATTTCTCCTCAGTTTGAACACCCCCATTTAAAAAAAGGAAAAAAAAATTAATTAAGCAGAATGTAGACACTCTATTGTTTTTTTCAATACGTATCTTGAAGGATCTCAGTAGTAACAATAGAACTATGTAAACTTAGTATAATATTATACTTAGAATTATTTTGTATGATGATATTGCAATTAGACTTTATTACCATAACATACTTTTAATAGTTTCAATAATTAAATATATTAGGAAAGAAGCTGTGTTCAATGAAGTCTATATTATCATTGATTATATTTATAATGAGGCTTCTCTTAATGAATTGTGATTCTCAAAATAGTATTTTTAAGATAAATTTTATTCAAAATGTGTGTTTGTTTCCAAAGTCTTTTCTTAATCTTTGTGTGCTCAGTACAAGTTCAATTACAGAGAAGAGGAAGACAAACCTTTTGGCATTTTGGCCAAGAACAATGTTGGTTATTAAACTCAATTTTACCTTGGAACAAACTGCCTTCTCAGAAAACATTTTGTTATCTTTTCCTTGTCTTCAGAATCAGTGACGAATAATGCTATATAGCCTTGAGTGCTCAGTGAACAAATGATGCCTTCGAAGAGGTTTCATGGCTTAGTGGCTTTTTCTTTTCACTCTTGATATTGTGATTTTTGCTGCTGTTGTTTTTGATACTAAGTTAAATTTAAACCCTTTCTGGGCTCATCCAAAAATTCCAAAGGGAATAAACTTTATGTAATATCTTTGACCAAGCTTTTAACTATTTTCAACTTTTATCTCTAAAGTTTGGAGATAGATTCTTCCTGACCTCTGTAAGTAAGAAGAGAAATAATCTAATCAGTCATCTAACCATCTACAACTTGACTTGATCATTCTAAGATTGTCTTGTCCAGGAAGATGAAATTTCAAATAACTTACACTGGTTGTTTAAGACCTTTATGAAAGTCCATTTTTCTGAGCATTAGACTACTTAGCCAGCCTTCATGAAAGGACTCAGGACCTCAGCTAGCTCAACCAGGCTCATCAAATGGCTATTTACTTTTCAACACAGGGAACCCTGGCATCACTCTGTCCACAGTCCTATATTATTATGTCATTTTTTTTTCTTCAGTACAAACAGGCTTTCACAATGAATGAACTACATTAAGCCAGACACCCAAAATCTCATATTTTGTCTTTGTTCCCTCCCTACCTCCAGACACTATTAAGACTCTATCAATGAAATAATATTCTTTAATTTGGTAGGCAATAATCTTATCTACCAGTTACTTTTTCTTCCCTTATCAAAAATACAAGAATATACTCAATTTGCATTATTTACAAGTAATGAGAGAACCATGTCAAGGAAAAGTAAGACAAATGCCTCAAATAAAAGCACATAAAGTTCAGCAGTAATATTTAATATTACCTGAGATAAAATATGAGACAATTTGGAAGTTACGCAAGCAGAGAGTGGAGGACTAAGAGCCAAAGCTATGTTGTGTGCGTGGTCTCCTTTCATCAGTTATGCAGGAAGAAAGTAATATAGACTTGTAGAGTTGATTTAAAGAGAGCGGCTGGGCTTGGTGGCTCACGCCTGTAATCCTAGCACTTTGGGAGGCCGAGGCGGGTGGATCACGAGGTCAGGAGATCGAGACCATCCTGGTCAACATGGTGAAACCCCTTCTCTATGAAAAATACAAAAATTAGCCGGGTGGGGTGGCGGGCACCTGTAATCCCACCTACTCGGGAGGCTGAGGCAGGAGAATTGCTTGAACCCAGGAGGCAGAGGTTGCAGTGAGCAGAGATCATGCCACTGCAGTCTAGCCTGGGTGACAGAGCAAGACTCTGTCTCAAAAAAAAAAAAAAAAAAAAAAAATAGCTTCTGTACACATGCAATTTCCATGGTCTACAACTAGGATGGTTGCTTTGCATTGAATGTGAACCTGAATGATAATAACTTCAGGAAATCTCACCAAAATGTTTGCTATCAGGAGGTTAAAAGCATGAAACATACCACATTGGCTATATTTATGTTTATAAAAATCAGTGTGGATACAATATGCTGTCCCTTTAAGCACTGCTATTGTGTATAAAATCCCCTTCCAGATATAGATATGCATTTTCATTGTTGCAGCATCTCTAATAACTCTGATGATCAATTATCTGTCTTCTTCAATTAGAAAAGAAAGCTATCAACCTTGTCCCGTTTGCTAAAGTTGTCCTTGAACACCAAGCTACTGCTCTTCAGATGTGGTCTTTCCATCATTGGACACTTGCCGCCTTAGTAACCAACACCCTATCTATTCAGCATTGTAGCATGTGTTTAAACCCAGTGAACTTCATTTATGTTCAAAATAGAAGAGCATTTGAAGTTCTTTTTATAAAATTCTTGGCCTTCCTTGACAAGAGAACAAAGCAATGATAGACTGAATCTCAGGTAACATGAAGTGAGGCTTCAGGAAGCAAGATAAGCAGCAATTGAGTGGTCTCCTCTTAACATTATAGTAAGAAGTAAAAAGAAGTACTTTTAATATTCTTCCCTTTCTTTTTGTATTTTTTAATAGAAGACATATAAATAAGGTTATCCACTATTATTTGGTACTATAATATTTAAAGTCTGACTGTGCCATCAATTTGCCATTTTGTGAAGTTAAGGAAATTAAAACATATAACTTGGTAAGTGGGTTACCATCAGTCCAGCAACTATCTTTACATCAGTAGTATGAATGTATATGAATCTTTGTTATAGAATTATGGTAACCTTTTCCTTCCTGTTTACCATTTTCATTTGGAATAACATAGCTTTTTACTTTTTGATGCCAATTGAGTTTCTAGAGTTGTTTGTCAAACCTATTTCCAATTCACGCAACCATACCAAATGCGATTTCCACATTAAAATACCCATACCTCCATCTATCATAAGATTTAGAGAGACTAAATAAGTCAAAAGAATGGATGTGCATTTATAAAAGTTTATTTTTAATCTGAAAAAGATTTACCTATTCTGATTTTAAACTAATTGGTTTTTATTTAATTTGTTCATAGTATACATAGACATTTTTAAAATGTCAAAATAATGCAAAAACTATCCTTAATCCCAACATTCCTCTTCTGGTACACATAGATAGTTCCTCTTAGTCTTTTTTGGATATATTTTAGAGAATTACTAAAATATCCACTTTTAAATGAAAATCATAATAATGTTATTTTCTTGTCAAAGCCATATCGATGATCAGTTTTCTATTGCTGCGTAACAGATCACCCCAAAAATTAGTAGTTAAAAACAATTTATTTGCACATAGGTTCTTCATTTCAGTCTGGGCTCCAGTGTGTGATTCTTTGGCAGAACTCTCCTGGGTTACCTATATAGCTTCAGTGAGGAGACAGAAAATCTGATAGCTGGTAGTCCTGAATGACCTCATTCATATGTTGAGAGAATCAGCAGGAATAAGTGAGAATAGCCGGAATGACTCTTCAGGTGAAGAAGGCAGCATCCTAGAAGGAAAAAGTAAAAACTGAAAGGTTTTGGGTTTTGCTCAGAAGTCTTGTGACCTCTTTCTAGGTAACCTGGGCCCAGATAGCTGGATTCCTCATTAGACACGGGAGGTATCAGTCAGCTCTGCTTGGCAAATAGCTGAGAACTGTGGGTGTTCCTAAATTGTAGTTACTTAATTTATTTTTTTATTTTTGGGGGAAGTACCAAATTTATTTGAAGGAATGGTACAAATCAAAGAACTTAAGTGGATGTTTTGATACAACATAACTTCACTTTTGTTTAATTTTATTGATCATTTAAAATAAGCTCAGATTCAAGGGGTAGGAAAATATATTCCGTATCTTGATAGAGGAGATTGTCATAATTTGTGGCAGTTTTAAACCCATTACAGTTACTGTCAACAATATTATATGTAAAATAAGATTAGAACTTCAGTTGAATATTAATAAAAGTATGTTTTTAAAACTCTATTTCCTCTAAAAGGAAGAAGCTAACTTAAATATTATCATTTGACTGCTGGTAAAATATTCAACCCAAATGAGAATTATTCATATTTTAATTTGCTTGCAGAATGTCTGATCAGGTGTTAAATACATAGATGTCAGAATAAATATTCAGGATTTCTATGAAACATTTAAGTAGAACACAACAGGTTTTTATTTTTAACTTTTACAGGGGTACACATTTGGGTTTGTTACATAGGGAAACCCATGTCATGGGTTTTGTTGTACAGATTATTTTATTACCCAGGTATTAAGCCTAGTACCCATTAGTTATTTTTCCTGATCCTCTTTTTTACAAAGTGTTTAAATACAATAAAAAATGACTATTGGCATAGATAACTTATTTTAGAATTTATGATAGTGACAGTGAAGCTGAAATCTGAAAAAGTGACAGATGAGTATCTCCTTGAATAAAAAACATAATGCAAGAAGTTCAGGTAGCCCAAAGTTCTAAGGTTAAATGCTTGGACTAAAGGAAGTGGATGGAAGTGGAACAGAAAAAAGCAGTGCCTAACATATGCCTACTCTTCTAAGAAACGTGGTTACGCTTCTGTGTCAGCAAGTACCTAGGTGCAAATTGGATTATTTTCCCTCAGATAAAGTAAACCCTTTCAGTATGTTATCTCTAGAAGCTACATCAAGTGATCCCAAGTTTCAAATTTCCTCTGACTCACCTTCCCTCAAAATAGAGTTCAATCTTAAGGTTAAATTCACTTTATTCTCTAGTATAAACCAACCTTCCTTTTTTCTCTCTTATTTACTTATTGATTAATTACTTAATTTTATTTGCTTGTCTGCAATTCATTTTAGAAAGGAAATCCTAAAGTTTCAGTGGTCCAAATAAAGTTAATAAACCTTCTGTTTGCTTGGACATCTTCAGAACATTTCAAACGTCTTTTTGTTACTACTAAGGAAACACAAATGGTTGTATAATCTGAGCCAAAGTAAAAGTGAGAAAATTGTTAGTAATCTTCTGTAATTCCTCCAGTAGTCCATGCCTAAGCATTGTACTGAGGACTATTCATTATGAAGAAAATCATATTCTGTATTTCCCCCCTGCTTGAGTTTCAAAGTTGCTGGATTATTCTCAGATTTTCAGTGGAAGCACTTTAGTGATTTCTGCTTTCTTTGCTGCTGTGACCAGATGGAAGCACTACTTTCTTTTCCAGAAAGTCTATGAACAGGCAGAGTAAAGGTGACAGCTCACATGGAGTAGTGCCAGATGCTCTTGTTTATTCCAGAGGGTTAGGGGATATTTGCTGGCATAAGTTCAATGGCTTTTTGGAGGATTTTCAAAAGCATCTCATTTTTGGGGGTGAAAAATCTGCTTCTGTGTGCAGCCCAATAAGGGAAACATAGTTTACCCACTAGTCTTGGCTTTGTTTTCTTGGCTTACATTCCTCCCCCAAAAGACAAGAAGGTTTTTTTTTTTTTTTTCCAAGAGTATTCATTTCATGGGGATTCAACATTATTATCTACATGCTCTCCTTAAGAAAATAGGAAATTGGTACCCAATGCTGTAAATTTGCCATATTTTAATTTTCCTCCTTAGTTTCTAAAACTAAGTCATAATTATGTTGAATGGAAGTAAATGTTACCAAAAATACTGACTGCATGATCATAAATGCCAAGCCTGTTTATTTTACCATAAACTCAAGCTGTGCTAAGACTGAGAAGCATATCTATTTCAGCTTGTTTAATCAGCAAGTGTATTATACTACCATGGAAAAGGCAGTATTGTTAGTCCTCAAGAACATGGGCTTTGTGTTCCAGGTTCTCAAGCTTATAAGTAATATCACCCTGGCAAAGTTATTTAACTTCTCTATGCCTCAATTTTCTCCTATGTCCGATCATCATTATAATGGTACCCATCTTACAGGACCTTTGGGAAGGCTAAGTGAAGTTTTTCACCAAACATATTTAGAAAAGTGCATGACACGTAAGTACTCAATAAATGTGAGTTGCTATTATGCGCACTATCATTGTTACTTTCCAATCATTTTATTTTCATCCATTACATTATAAAATGTATATTCTTCTTTCCTGGGCAAGGCTGGTGTTAGGGAAAAATGTGTCAAAATATTCTATTAGAGATGACAAGAAACTGGAAAGATTATCTACCCAAACTCAGCTTTCACAAATAAGCCACAGACAAAATAAATAGAGTTTATTTGTTTGGGAGCTTTCCAGGAAACTGAAACTAATGTTTCCTTTATGTCATTTTTTTAATTGTTAATTTTTAATCACCTTTATAAGCAATAAAATTCACATCTAATTTTATGATTTTATACATATATATTTTTTCTCATGGCATTATTCACTAATAAATATCTTTCTAAGAAGTTAAAAATTATTTTTAAAAAATGAGAAGGCTTTTTGTCCATATTTATGTATTGCATTAAATTATAAACTTATTTTCTCATACAAGTATCCTTTCACTTTGGGGTAAAACAGCTTGAGACATACACACATAGCTGTATATAAAATAAAACACTTCATC
The DNA here is from genome assembly GCF_028885655.2 of Pongo abelii. Classification (NCBI taxonomy): domain Eukaryota; kingdom Metazoa; phylum Chordata; class Mammalia; order Primates; family Hominidae; genus Pongo; species Pongo abelii. The sequence continues at coordinate 114,461,873 of NC_071996.2, forward strand.
AGATAAACTATTTTTAAAATATCTCTATCTCTTAATTCCCAAAGTGTGGGTTTGAAATCCCAGATGACAGTCAAACAAGATCAATGTAATTTATTTTAAAAGTGAAAATTTAGTTAACTATAGAGCTATTGGTGATGTTTGAATTTGCTTAAGTTGTGGTACTTTGTCAAAATGAATCAGATTTGGAATTCTTAGAATACTTGTATTACGTTAAGAGACCCAATTGATTCATAAATGGTAAAATGCAGTTGTTAAAAATGTAGTACACTTGGCTGAAAATTACGATCTGAAAGTATGTGATGCGATCAATTGTTTATACATAAATCACATTTTTTAATCTCATAATAAGTACTTCTTGAAAGAATAAACCCAAAAGAAGAGCATTTGGAGAGAATCTACAGATCTCAGATGTAGTGACTGCAATTATTGATGGTTCCCCTTCTGCATAACTGAATGTGTAAGTCACACCCACATTTGTTCCCAGCTCTGGCCATATGGCAATTCTTCCTGAATGATTTGGCTTCTCCCTTGTCTTTTGCTATCATTAGATTATTATGGCTTGATTCCCTTCAACTGTTGCCAGCTGGGAAACAAAAAGTATTATTTTTGCCTCACTTATTCTTGATGCCTTTTTGAATATCCACAGTCGCCTTAAATATGAACTTCATACTGTTTATATTTACAATTTAAATAATTCAGTTTGAAGAATCTGTCCTATTACATGAATTAAGAATCCACATTTCTCTAATACATTCTACTTATCAAATATTTTTAAGGTGGAGGCTGGCGAGTGGAGATTTAAATTCCTTGGGGTACAAATAATGTGTATGTATATATATATGCACATTATGTGTGTGTGTATATATATATATATATATATATATAGTGAAAAAAGAAACCTAGAAAACTGTCAATGTCTACTTTAAAGGGCAGTCTTCTGACTATAAATCACATTTGGGTTGGCTCTTCATTGCCAAAATAATATTCCTATTATGGATGTTTGTGACTCGGTTTCTTTTTACAGCCACATGTAGAAATATGTGCCAATAGATTAGGCAAATTGAATACTACAACCCACTTTTGGAAAGGTAATACATAACTTTGCATTTTTGTAAACATGAAATATTTTTCTGAAAATTTTAACCTGAATCCAGAAGCAGGAGACTGATAGCTCTCATTGTGAGAGTAAAAAGCCTCTGCTTGTTCATCGCAACCAAACCAACCTCATACAAATACATGCACATCAGAGAGAAACTTGTGAATACTTTGGGGGAAGGACTTGGAGTGATTCACATTTTACTGCACTTGGGTCACCTGGATATTAATGATATTTTATCACACAGTGCTGCAGTTGTTCTAGAGTCTCATCCTCCCGTAATTATGTATGATTTCATTTTAAGTTCCCAAATGTGTTCTTTGAAAATAACACCTATTTAAAATAATGACAGGCTTAGGATTTTAAATTTTATTTGGGGAATAAGGAAGAGAATCATATTGATTTAGGAAAAAGGAATGCATAAGAAATTATCTTGATTGACATAAAATATAAATTATGTCATTATTTATCCAAGGGTTCAAAAAGTAATATTTTTCTTGGTAATTGAGTCTATAGTCATAGTGGTATTTATTTAATAGCTGATTAGTGTAATATTTATAATATTCTGCCAAAGCCACAGGAAGTCTTTGAATATTCTAATGTATTTCTAAATAGTCTGCAATCAAGAAATGCTTATGGGATAAAATATTGTACTCTTGAAGGATATGTTGAATAAATGTTCTGTGATAAACCATGGCTTGTCAATAAAGGTGTGCGCAAAAATAGGTAATCACTATCCTAGATTTTTCAATTATCAAAGCATCTTAACCACTTGAAATAGGAATAAAATGAGAGGACCTACATTTCTATGGTTATCTCATCTAGTAAATGCATGTTTTGTTGTCTGGACTGTAACTTCATGCAAATTGTCAATCTTATCTATATTTTCACATAATCTGACAGATTGGTAACAATGACAAAGCTCATTATGTGAGCACGTATAGCCTTAGCTAGTTGAGCTGATTTTGAGCATACGATATTTTTATTTTTTCATTCTGAGAATTCAAAACCCCTTCTTATATATGAAATGTAACTATAATACTTTAATTTTATAATGTTGTTATAATTGAAGGCTAAGTGTGGCTTCTATTTAAAATATGACTTCCTAAATTCTGATATTTTGTTTCTCTTAATTAGATTACATATAAAACTAGTTATTAGATTTAATTTATAAATAGAATACTAAGCCATTACTGTCTATATCTCTTTTTCTTCATCTTTAAAATTAAAATAATAATAGCTAACTTGCAAGTCTGTTTTAAAGCTTAAATGCGATGTGTTATATCTGTTTATATAAAGTACATACCAGAATGCCTAGTGCGTGAAGGTGGTTGTTGTCACCACTGATAAAGATCACAGAAAATATTTTTTAAAACCTGATTAATATTTATTTTGTATTAATCAGAGATACAGGAAGCAAATGGTCCAAATGGTCTTGAAGTATGTTTCTTTTTTCTTGTTAGGATCCTTTTGTTTGAAAAAAGACAGAAAAATTCCATTCAAATGGCTTAAGAAAAACAGCCTTCATTATTTCATCAAGCTGATACGTTCAAGGGAAGTACTGGCTTCAGGCGTGACTTATTGCAGGAGCTTCAGCATTTTCCCTCAACCCTATTATCTCTTATTTCTCTTGACTCTGCTCTCTTCTATGTTGTCGTCATTCTCATTTTTCCTATACTAATAAGGCAGCTGCCAACAACACTAGATCAATCTCTCTGTCAGGTTCAAATGCAATGAAAAAGAAGGGATATCTCTCTATGTATGTCTCATTGGCCATGATTGGACCATTTGTTCAACCTTTAATCATTCATAATGTCCGGAGGAATGTGATACTCAACTGGGCAGGTATGTTTGCAACCCTACGGACCCAAGGTAAATGGAATGATAGTAAAGTAAGAATGGGTCTTTAGATAAATGTTGTGGTAAGCTTACTTGAAGGAAAAATACATATATTCAGACCATGTATACAACATGCTGAAAAAATTAGAATGTATTCAAAGAATGTTGCTCACTTTTTTTTTCTATTTTGCCGGGTGTCTTTTCTTTTTACCTTTTTAGATATGCATATATCCCATATCTAGATTTGTTCTCATGTATGCACACTTCTCTCTCTCTGATATTTCAGTGGCACTTTTCAGTCCGTCATCTAAATAGACTCATAAATGTATTTTGAGCTCCACTTTCTGTATCAGTTAGCTTTTATTGCACAACACACCTCTCTTAATGATTCTGAAGGTTGGCAACTTTAGATGGACTCAGCTAATAAGATCCTCTGGTCTTGGCTAAGGTCAATCATACATCTCAGTCAACTTCCACTCTGGTTAAGTTGAAGTACTTTACAGTACGTAACACATAAAAGGAGTCACAAATTATTATGATTGCCACTGATAATATTTTTTTCCAAATGAGAAAAGGAGTTTCTCTTTCTTTGTCTAAGTACAACTCTCTTTATAAAAGCAAAAGCTTTATATATTTTTTCTGTAGCATCACTAATCTATAAATATGTAAGATAACACCATAAATGATGAACTCCCATTAATATAAATATCCTAATAAACTGTGTAATCTATGGCTACATTGGAATATTATTAACAATGTCTTATATTCACTTGCTATGACTGTTGCTGCTACCTATGCTACTGCTACTGACCTTAAAAACCACATGTTAATCATATCAATATTTTTCAACTATGTGTTGTATCCTCTGGAAAACACTGGGAACATCTAACACTGCCCAGATGACTGAAGTTTTAGATGTTTAAATGTCTGCTTGTAAAAAGACTTCTTTCAGAATATATTTGATTTCGTTCCCCGTTCCCAATCATTCTTGGCTATATTGATCTCAATTTTAACAGTAAACATTATATTTGTGCTATGATTTGAGTGTCTTTTTCAAAACTCATGTTGAAATTTAATCCTCTACGTGACAGTGTTGAGAGATAGAACCCTTAAGAGGTGATTAAACCATGAGGGTTCTGCCCTCATGAGTGAGTTAATACATTCATGGATTAACGAATTAATAGATTAATAGATTAGTGAGTTAGCATGGAGTGGGACAGGTGGCTTCATAAGAAAAGGAAGAGAGACCTGAGTTAGTACACTCAACCCCCTCTCCATAAGATAACCTGAGCTCTTTTGGGACTCTGTAGAGAGTCCATGCCATCAGATGACGCTCCTCAATCTTAGACTTTCTATCCTCCAGAATGTAAGAAATAATATTTTTTTCTTTGTGTGTTACCCAGTTTCAAGTATTCTGTTATAAGCAACAGAAAATGAATGAACACACACACACACACACACACACATATATGGAAAGAGAGAGGGAAAAAGAGAGAGAGATTAGAGGTATGATGAGACAGTATTGCTAACTCAAAGACTGAAATAATTGGGGGGGAGTTCCAATTTTAGGGTTTTTTTTGCTCTTACAAGAAAGATTCTAGTTAGTAAATGTATAGGCTAAATGTGAAAGACTAAGTTATGTGAATTAAAATCATTTGTTATAATCAAATATTTTACTATGGAGTTACTCCTTACTACCATCTTCTCTTTCTATGAAAAAAATCAAAAATAAAAATGTTTCTAAAACATGAAAATTATAGCCACAAACTATATGCGTATTAGGGAATGTAGCAAAGTCATTGAGTAAAAAAAAATACTGCTATATAGACAGTGTCATACTCTTCTTTCTGGTATCTCTGTAAAGACTTCTATCATATTCTTTGGTAAATTTTCTACATGTAGTTTTGGTTATTAGCTGTAAACGGAGCCATATCCATCAGTCTACATGCAAGCATTTATGTTCTGTCCACTTTCATGGGTGTCACTTGGATCTCTAAAATTTGAAGTTGTTCTCTGGTATTATCTTGAATCCTGTTCTAATATGTGACCAAAATAATTGTCTCAAAATTATTATTCAGGAAAAAATTCATCAATTATGATTGAGAAATTGTTAGAAATCTAGAGGGGAGTTGTAAATGAATGTTAATTATAGAAAGCATAGTTGGAATATGTTTACTTTGTAGCCCTTCGTAACTTTATAGCTACTAGCATAAGTAAGTAATACTCTTCACTGAATGAATGAATGAGTCAATGGATGAACTGATTAACATTGACCAACTATATTATTTTAAATAAAATTTAAGTTTGTGACAAACTGCCTCCCTGCAATATACTAATCATGTAATATCAGAGGAAGCAGCTTTCCATTTTAAGGAATCAGCAAATAAAAAGACAGTTAATTTTAACCATGCAAAGGATATTTGAAGAACATGAAGAAGGCCAGTATAGTTGGGATAAAAGGGAGTTAGAGAGGTAAGGGGCATCTAGATTAATTACTGCCTTTCAGGGTATGAAAATGTCTAATGAGTTATTGGAGGTATTGAGAAAAGGAGTGACATAATCTGATCCATGTCATTTTATGACTTTTTAAAGAATATTCTGGCTGTGAGGAGAAAATGAAAGGGGAGGGGAGCAACACTTGAATAGAGGGATAAGTTAGGAGTGGGGGCCAAGTATTGTCCAGGAAAGAGATGCTAATGGCTTAAAATAGGGCAGAAGCAGTGGAGGCGGTTTAAAGGAGTCAAGTTGTTAATTTTTTCAAAAAAGAGAATAAACTAGTCTTGACCAACAGACTCAATGTTGATTGTGGAAGAAAGAGATGAGTCAAGGATGATCAACTAGGATCTTTTTAAAGAAATGGAGAAGACAGGAGGGGATCAAGTTTAAAGAATAAAGTTCAACAGTTGTATTTTGAACCCACTAAACTTCAGAGCCCTGTGATAAGTAAGATTGGGGGTCTAAGTTTGGGCTATTTCTTTCTGGCTGAGTAAGCAACGTGACATTTTTGTATCTCATTTATATCCTCTACTAAGTAGAATTATAATAATAAGATCTACCTCCTAAGGTTGTCATGAGGATCAAATTAGTTAATCCATATAAAAATTGTGAGGATCAAATTAGTTTATCCATATAAAAATCTTAGAATACTTTCCAGCACATTGTAAGCATTTATTGTTATCATTCTAGTAGAAATGTAGTTTGTTATGTGAGTGTGGAACTCATTGATAAGCCAGAATTAAAGCTATAGATAGGATATAAAGCCATGAGGCCAGATAAGCCCATATGTGAGCACATATAGGGCAAAGAAAAACACCAGAAACAGAGCCCTGGGATATCCTTCCAGGTCGGAAAGAGGAGAAAGAGTTAGCAAAGGAGACTCAGAAAGATTGTCCAGTGCAGTTAGAGGAGAACCCAGGAGTGTGTGATGTTCTACAGGCCAAGGAAAAGTGTTGTTAAAATGAAAGAATAATCATGTTTGTTGGATGGAAATTAATAAATGAACATTGGATTGATTAAGAAGGAAGTTGTTGGCAACCTTGTCCCCAGCCTTTAGTACAGTTGTAAAATAGAAACACGAATATACTGACTTAATGTGAAAATGACTGAAAAAATAAGTTACTTAGAATAAATTCTTTTTTAGAAGTTTTGCTTTTTGTGGAGCAGATAAGTGTGGTAGGATGTTGGAGGTGAATGGAGATTGAGGGGTGAATAATTATGATTCAGATGGGAGACATTTCAGCATGTTTACAGGTTGATGGGAATAATCTTACCATAGACATTCAGGGAATTCTCCTAGTCTCATTTGTACCGCAACAAATCTGAAATGGAATGAAGGTGCATTCGGATAAAGGGAATATTATCTATCTGCCTCCAAATAGAGGAGCAGCAATTGCCCCCATAGAGAATAAAAATAAGATTTTGATTATACTACTTTCCATAGTCTATTTGTGTAAACAAAAAAGACCCCTTTTATTTTAACATAGAGAATATGGGACAGATACTCTAAGGAGAAGTTTTATGGTATTACTAAATTGTTTTTCATCTTTTACAAAAGAGATATACTGATATTTTATTACTAAATTAAAAATAATTTTATTCTCAATTGGGATAAAATAATGTCATGAAGCATATGGGATATGTACATATCATATTAGTAATATTGTTTCTAAGCTCCAAACAGTTAAATTTTTAATATACAATGATAAGCAAGAAATTGGTCCATTTATTTCAGGTTCCCCATTCAGTTCTTTCAGTCTAGCTAGATCCAATCTTTCACTGAATATTTATGCATCTTGCTTCCTCTAGACAGAGTTCTCTTTATAGAAGTGACTAATAACTTTCCAGGATCCTTGCAACTTAAGAACGTATGATTATACCATCTCTCCAATATCCTTTCCATTTTACATAAAATTAGGTCAAATAAAATTTTTAATGTTTTCCTGACAACTAACTTCTTTAAAAAGAAGTTTCCTAAGTTTGTATTAGTCTGTTCTGAGCATTTGTCTTTGCTCCATATTTTCTAATCATTTGCATTTGCAGTAATAAATTTGAGCATTAATATATGTTAATGGGCTCTTTCTAAGAGCTATATGTTGCTTTCTTATAAACAAATAAATGATTGACTCAAATATTGCCAGAGTGGAGAATCCTCATGTTAAGTTGGTGTTGCTGGTTTATAGGCACAAAATATCTAGAGGGTCCCCATGGTCTAAATTTTTGGACAGAATGCTGCCTTGGGAAGTAGCTTTTTATTACAAGGAGAATTAAGGAAAGATTAAGGATGGCTGTGACCATTATTACCACTGATAAAAAAAAAATCCTCACGAATAATTACTACTCTCAAAGAGCAGCACCCTTCCCAACATCGTGACCACATTCACTCATGTGTTCAGTATTTATTGACCACCTAGTGTATTAACACCATGTGGGATGCTCAATAAAAAAATTGAAAACAGTCATGGCTACCAGATAATTAATTGTCTAATGAAAAACATAATGTGCATCTTCACAGCACTGGTAGATAAGTCCTATAATAATGATGTAAAGTGTTCAATGGGAACAAAAAATGGAGCTTTACATCATAATAGTTATAATAAGGAATCAGGGAAGCAAGGCTTCTTGAGAAAGTGACTATTTTCTCAATTTTGAGGAATTAGATGTTAGTTAGATAAAATAAATCTGAGAAAGTAAAATCCTTCTACAAGTACTTTTATGTTAGATTTAATATACACAAATACGTGTGTATGTGCACGTGTGCATGTGGGTGTGTTTGGTGTTTGTGTGTGTGTATGTATGTGTGCCTGGGTGTGTGTTTAGTGTGAGGAGAGGCAAGCATGCTCGAGAGGAGGGGAGTGAAAGAAGTAGGAGAGGATTTTTAGAAGGGGACTTATGTATTGAGCTAAACTGTATGCATTCCATCCTGAATATTATGGGGAAGATACCTAAGAATTTTAAAGAGGGTCTGTAGAATCATATTTGCATCTCTGAATGTAGCAGTGGAGGCTACTTTGGAGAAGGTTAGGCATGCATCAGGCACACTCTGGGCCTACGGTATTGTCAGACATGCAAGGGTAAGGTCCTACGTTAAGGCAGTTAAAGGGAACCAGGCATTGTCTATAACACATGCAAGTTTTAAATGAATCTTTACCCTTAGGAGTATAAAAACAAATTGCCTCATTAATAAAAAAAAATGAGGTCTTCCTTCTCTTCTTTTATAAACTTTATAGTTTTTTATTGTTGTTGTAACTAGTAGGAAAAACACCATAAAATTATTATTTTACAGTTCTGGATGTCAGAAGTCTGAAATTGATATTCTGGGGTAAAACCAAGGTGTCCACAGAGCTGTGTCCCTTCTGGAACTGCTAAGGGACACTCTGTTTCCTTGCCTTTTCCAATTTCTAGAGGCTGCCTGTATTCCTTGGCATACAGCTCCTCCTTTTATTGTCTAAATGCTGCTTCTGGCATCATATCTTCTGTCTCTGACTTTGCCCTCTTGTCTCCCTCTTATAAAAATCCTTGTGATTACAATGGTCCATTTGTCCATTTGTTTTTTGTTGTTGCTGTCAACAACAACAACAACAACAACAAAAAAACACCTTAGACTGGGTAATTTATAAATAATAGAAATTATTATTCTGGAGGCTGGGAAGTGCAATATCAAGGTACCAGCAGACTCAGTGTCTGGTGAAGGCTGCTCTCTGCTTCCAAGATGACGCTTTCTTGCTGTGTCCTCACATGATGGAAGAGGCAGAAAGGCAAAAAAGGGATGAAATCTATCTCTCAAGGTCCTTTAGAACACCACTAATCCATCCATGAGGGTGAAGCTCTCATGACCCAATCACCTCCTCAGGGCCCCACCTCTTAATACCACCATGTTGGAGGTTAAAGTTACAACATGTAAATTATGGAGGAACACACACATTCAAACCATAGCAGTCCCACCCGGATAATTAAGCATAATCTCCCCATTTCATAATTTTTGATCATATCCACGAAGTCCTTTTTTCCATGTAAAGTAATACATTTATAGGTTCCCAAAATTAAGATATGTCAATCTTAGAAGGGCTTTTATTCTGACTGCCAAATAAAATATCTGTTAATCATTGTGACTCCTACTTAGCTGTGAAATAGTTCAGTGTCTTTGTGTACATAGGACTGAGAAATCACTAGAGTCTTACTTCTACCCCTCTTTAGCCCTATGATATGCTCATTCATTGGTTTAGCATAAATGAAGAAGAGGCAAAAGCTATTTTTGCTACTATAAATACTCTTAACCTCCTTTTCCCACTCCATGGTAAATATGAGTTGCTGGGTCAGAATATGTTTTATATGAGCAGCTCTCACTTGCATGTATTAGGCAAGTGAAAGATTGGGGTCAAAAGAGGTTTGTTTAAAATATCCTCTTATTGAAATTTGCTCTGCAGATTGCTTCAAATTTAAATTCCTGCCAATAAGTGACATTAGATACCAGAAAATGATTCCATTTTGTTCTCATTTTTAAAATAAATTCATATTTAAAGAAAACTTTAAAATTATTATTATTGCACAATTCTCTCAATAATGCAGTGAGAATATTCATGTTCTTTATATTCTCTTCACCTTCTAGATAATATAATAGAGGAATTGAAAAATTGAGATTTTGTCAATTTCAAAGTATACGCAGAATCAGTGCTAACAGCATGCTGTTTCGTCTGCTAGTGTTCTGCTTTAATGTGTGTGAATCTTCTTTATTCCTTTTTTATTTAACCCCCTCAAAAAAATGTTCTGCACAATCTGATTATGCTACATTTACTCCTGACAAATAATCAGAAAGGATTACTTGGACTTTCTTAACCATGAAAGGAAACAAACATTAGCAGTACCCAAAGACATTCAGAATCCCACTGAAGAAAAATTACAGATTTGGGCCGTAGCCATTCAAAGTCATTTCTCTCCCTGAGCTCATTTTTATCTGAAAATGAATACAGTTTGGGCATGTTGTCTATGATAAATATGCAACATGTTGTAAGTGATGTTTCAAGGCAGCCACTCTTTATGTTTTGGCTTCTCTCTGGGTCTTCCTATTTATTGAAAAAGAAACTCAAACATTTAGGTGCACTGCATGCTTTTGGTTGTTTTTGGTTCTTATGGGGTTTTCTTGGGAGTGGGGATCGTCTTTCAGCCTTAGAGAGAAATTGAAGTTTATCATTTTCACACTTGTTGAATAAGAACATTGGATTTATTTTTTGAATTTATCCTTTCGGTAAGCCCTCCTTTTAGTACACCTAGGTGAACTGATTTTTAAGATATACAATAAATTTTTTGAACGCTGCTGCACAGTGTTGAAGTCCATTAGATCCTAAAATCAGGAAACATACATCTGTCATTGGCTTTGAAGAGAGTTTAAAGAATGTTTCTTGGCAAAATCATAATTGCTCATAACTGCTTATTTCATGCAAATTTTGACACATGTGGGACTATTAATGTGGTAAATGCCCTCAATGAAATTGTACAGCTGCTACTAAAGGGCAAAACTGGGAAAGATACAATGTATTTTAATAATCTATGTGGACAAGTCAGTGAAGGGAATGATCCTATAGCACTGATTCAGTTTCACATAAAAACAGAAGTTCATATAATCAAAACCCTGACATTTTATTACTTTTTATTTGGAATGAATTATGAATACCTTTAAGCAAACAATTCCAATTTTAAATGTGTTTCACAAAGGTTTTAGAATGCTTATATCTCTGGGGCTCTGATTTAATTAACAAACCTTTCTACATTTCTATAGTTGTTGTGGCATTATGGTGAAATTAACACTGGTGTCCGTGTTATATTGTGCTTTCTGAAACATTTATCTACAATCAGAGTAGTTGCATCTAAACTTGCCTATCACTGTATTTTTATTTTGTAGTTTCTGCCTTAGCATTAGAACAAAAAAGATCACGTGTGTGTGTGTAAACATGTTAAATACTGTAGTGTTAAGTTTGCCGAGTTAGTCCACTGCTAAGATGATAACTAGAATAACTGCTATGGATAAGATAGAAATACATTTCTCTTTCAGTAACTGTCCAAACTGAAGCAGTGCATAGCTGGTTTGGTAGCTGCAATGCTGGTGACCTAGGTTCTTTTTCTCTTGTTCTGCCATCCTCAACATGCAACTTCCATTTTGTGATTAAAATGGCTTCTCTAAGCAGTAACAGCAAGAAGAAAAAAGGGTCAGTGGAGAGCACAAAATTTCCCTTTAAAAGTATGGCCAAGAAGTTGTTCATATCATTTACTCTTCCCTCCCATTAACAAGAAGTTAATCATTTGACCACATCTAGCTACAAGAAAGACTGGAAAAGACTGGGAAATTCTAAAATTAGAATTTCTAATACTAAAGAAGGGAAGAATGGGTATTGGTATTCAATTAGCAGCCTCTGCCATACACTCTAGCATTGCTTTAGAGTGCTTTCAAAATTACTATATATAGGATATTCAAAGACGTAGGAGCACACCAGTGAACATTTTTTTCATTGCTAAATGGGGCTGCTTTTCTTCCTTGTTGCCTTCCTTCCTCCCTCCTTTTTCCTCTCTCTTCCTCCAACTCATTTCCTGTATTTCATTCTTTTAGCAGCTTCTATGTGTCAGAGATTGTCCTATGCACTAAAGTTCAGAATTGAAAAAGGCATTTTCTCTCTCTCTCATAGTCATATAGGGGAAAGCAAGATATCAGCAAGATGGTGAGTGCTATTTTAACAATGTGCTGTAGGGACAGAAAACAAAATCATCCCAGGTAGGTCAGGAAATCACCAATAGGTGACATTTGAATTTGATCTTCAGAATGCTGCCCAGTGCTTTGACCTGTTCCTTCTCTCTGTTTTGTTCAGCTCCAATCCTATCTAAAGACTTTATTGAAGGCCGGGCACAGTGCCTCAAGCCTGTAATCCCAGCACTTTGGGAGGCTGAGGAAGGCAGATCACAAGGTCAGGAGTTCAAGACCAGCCTGGCCAACATGGTGAAACCCCGTCTCTACTAAAAATACAAAAATTAGCTGGGTGTGGTGGCAGGTGCCTGTGATCCCAGCTACTCAGGAGGCTGAGGCAGGAGAATCCTTGAACCCAGGAGGCAGAGGTTGCAGTGAGCCAAGTTTGCGCCACTGCACTCCAGCTTGGGTGACAGAGTAAGACTGTCTTGGGGAAAAAAAAAAAAAAAAAAAAAAAAAAAGGACTTTGTTGATAGCTAGGGTGCCGAAGTCCGGTATTGTAGACACTAAGACTGCTCACCATTATTTCCAATTCATCTCCTCCCATGCATAAACTAAGAGTGTACTAATTCACTCAAAGTTAGAAGCAGCCATGTGACTTGCTTCGGCTAAAGATATGTGAGCACAAGTGAGAAATATTACCTATGAGTGAATGCATTTAAAAGTTGGTGTGCTGGCCTTCATTGTATCTCTCTTGCCAGCTGCAATGATAGTGGAAGCATAGTTTGATATGGAGATACAGAGCTGAGCTATCACATTGCAGGTCAGCTATACTGGAGAACTGCCCGGACCTGAAACACACTCCCAGAAAGATGAATTTTTGCTACTTTAAGACATAGAGATTTGTGAGCGATTTGTTAAGCAACAAAATCTAGCTTCCTGTTAACTAATAACCAATTCTTCCTTCAGTCCACTCCTCTTACATGCTCTTTCTTTCATATTCACACTCTTATCCAAGAACAAAATGATAGCGATGATGTATGATTAAGGGTAGAACATTAGAAAGTTCTGAATTTTTCTCAATGAAATTAATTCCTAATTATTTTTCAATAGTATTATTATCAGATAAACATTTTTCTTCGTACAATTCATTGGGGTTCATTTTAGATTGATAGTTTGATTTATTCTTTTTAAAAAGACCCCAAAAATTATCAGTTCAATAAGAAAGCAAAATACTTGGAATTCACTCAAAACACAAGCTTTTAAGAGTGAAATAACAAAATAGATTCATTTTTTTTTTGCTAAAATAGGCATCTGTATATTTATACAATTTAATATAATCAATTCATAATAAAATCTATTGAGATTTAATATCTTTTGCAATATTCACCCTGTATAACATAGTTTTCTCTTTTACCTGCATAGAGCCTAAGATATTAGAACATATAATTATCAAAACATGTATACGATTATAATTTTTGGCCTAGCAGACATATATATCAGGCAGGGAACAGTAGGGAAACATGCCCTTGGTAATTGACCCTGAGAAACTGATCCAACTTCGCCTGATCTATTAGTAAGCCTTGAGGAATGTGCTGGAGCTATTACCAGTGTGAGCATGCAGAGACTAAAGGAATCTCAAAATCAGAGAAGTCAGGAGGGTATTAATGACAAAAAAGCAGAGAGAATGGTAAAGAGGACTTGAAGGGGTCTTCACCAAGTCCATATGCATCATGGGATGCTCTGTAGGGACTTAGCTAATGATGCTTGTCCCTCTCCAAGAATACAGCTCTATCTCTTGTTTTCTACAGTCATGTTCAGAGTTAAATGCTTATCTGTTTTTCTTACGTTAAAAGTACTTGTGTGACTTTCTTGTATTTGTTGGTATGTTTTAATCAATCATCATTCACCCTACTTAACGCTACTCTCACAAAGTCTCATATTACAAAAGTCAGCAAACTTATATAAAATTGAATGTATGGAAACGTATCCTTTTTAAATATGAGGTGTGTTCATATAATACTATGAACTTAAACACATAAATTGTCTACCCAATTTACTGAAAATATTTAACGTATAAAAACTAAAATATGTATGTCTGTCATTGTTACTGTTGGTTTTAAATGTTCACAGTTAAACAATGCAATAGGGTAAAGTATGAAAATCCACCAGTGAAATAAAATATGCAAAATTCAGAATAGTGTTTGATTTAGGATGGGATGTAGTAGAAAAGGAGATGTGATTAGGGAGAAGGATTTTCAACTTTCATAAAGTTTTATTTCTCAAGCTGGACTGAGGATTAGTACATGGATTTTGTCACAACATTTATACAATTTTGAGTGTCTGAAATATTTTATAATAATTTAAAAAATCTCATACTCTCTCAAACCCCCTTTCCCTATTTCATTTTTCCAAAAGTTTCAGGAGTTTTAAAAAATGAAGATAGTAAATCTTTTTCAAAATATTTGTTCCAATCATTCATTTTTTTGCTCTGATTGAATCCATTTGTTTACTCATGGTTTCAGCTACTTCTGAACCCATTTGATGACTTTTGACATAAATGTATTAGTACACTTGTGTAAGTATATTTCTTGTTGACTATCAAGAAAATTTCTTTATTTTGATATAGTGAAATTAAAAGAAGACAAGTTACAGAATTATACTGGATATAATTATAATATCTATATGTTATAAAATATTTATAATTATAATTAATATATAAATGGCTTACACTTGGGATTTTAGATTTTAGACTTTAAGGTTTATATTAATATATATTTATATTAAAATTATAATTATAATTCTGTATAATATCGATTATATATAATATATATTATATATCATAATCTATATTATATAATCTATATTATAATATATTATAATCTATATTATATAATATCTGTATTATATAAAATTATAATATAGGAGTGCACGTTTTTCCTTTTTACAGATAATTTTGGAGGAAAGTAGTGATTTGAGGTTTGGGGGCCTGAATTTTCAAAATAAATGCAATAACTGCATTTTACTTTGCCATTATAGATCAAAACAATGATATCACTAGTTTAGGAGGATGTAGTTTTCATTTTCATTTCACTGTTTTTATCTGTTCATCTGCTCTCGTCAACTGAGAAGCCATATAATAGGTTATGTTTTCTGATGACAGAGATTACTTCAGTTAAATTTTTCCTGTGGGCTAAGATAAATGGGTCATGTTTTGAATATTTATGAAAAATCTGTGCAGACAGTGGATATTTTAAGTGTATTTTTTTGTATTAAATTGTGATTTATAATGTCTTATTAATATGGAAAAGTGATCTGTTATTTCCATCTAACTGTGTTTGTTTCTCAGGTGCTGCCCTGACTTGCTCTGTTTACAGTTTTTAGTACCCTCAGTGTGTGTACCTCTCTAACTTCAGGGCTTTCTTTGTAAAAGAAGGGTCAGAACTTGTCACAGAGTCACAAAACATGTCAGATTTCAGGCCATTTCTCTGAGCTTGTCTGAGTGCAAAGCGTGCACATTTGCATGGTGGCCTTTGCAAAACCAAACAGAGAAGGTGATGTGAGGGTCATTTCCTAAGCCCAGTTAATGAACTGATTATCCCCAAATGCCTGGTAGTCTGCATAACAATGAAGAGTGGAAAGTTCACTTCAAATCCAGAGGGGCACAATAAATCTCTGAAGTAGAATTTTTAATAAACCGATTGTATATTAGCATCAGTATTTTAATTATTTGCTACTGAACCACCCAAAGCCAAGAGATCACATTGTTTACTAGAAAGAGGTATTGTCTTGCTTTCCAATATACTTTAATTTTTAATTATTTTCTTGTCCCTGAAGTATTGTTCTTTAAAGAGTCCCTTTTTTTTTTTTTTTTTTTTTTGGATGAAGGTGGGTATGATTAACATTTTCCAGAACATTTCTAGAAAGAAAATTTGCAGGCATTTTCAGTTAAGCTTTATTTTTTCTCTAGGGCTAATTGGTATATAAACAAATTAAGGATATTTTTATTATTATTCTCTCCCCATATGCGTAATTTCTACACAAGCATGTGGTATAATATTTCCAAATAGGTATCATTGTTATAATTAGTTACAATGGAAATGATGTTAACAATATTTCAATAGGTAAATCTTTCCTGTCAGAGCAATTTTTAAAAGAGGAGAAATGGCTTACACTTGGGATTTTAGATTTTAGACTTCAAGTTTTAAACTTGTGTATGCCTCTGTGTTTGTTAAAGGTAATGTCTGAACCAGAGATACTAATATGTAATAGGACACCATTTTACATCCATGGCTACTTGATGTTCACTGACTGATAAATGTTGAATAATGTTAACATTAACTGATTTTCCATTTGTTTTCCAGGCAACTTTTTTGCATCAATTTCTCTGTTAGCTAGCTGTTTCATTCAACTACCAGTCAATCTGGCCTAGTTGTAGCATTATTGATAAAGATTTCATGTATTTGCTATCTGTGTTCCAAACCTTATTCTTTGAAAAATAAATAAATAGAAGGGTATGGCACTCATGGCTCCCTAGTATTACATTTATTTAGCATTTAAGCATATGGAGGAGATGACAATAGTCTTACAACATTGAGAAAATAGATTTATTCTCCTTTTAAAAACTTTGCTGATACCTAATGTGTGTTTCCCTGAATCTCTTCTCTATAGCATCTGGTCTATGTCCTCTTTCTCTCCCTGAATCTTGAATTTCAATGTTCACTGAAATTGTATCCATGATACCCCTCTTTTTCTTCCTGATTTGCATTATCTTTGGGCATTCTCATCTACTCCTCTTTGTTCAACTGATATCTCCCATATATATATCACAACCCTGTCTCTCAAGTATTGACCAATGTTTTAAATTCTATTAGCTACTTCCAACTATCACAGGTATCCTAAGTTCATGTGTCTAGAATTGGGTCCATTATGTTCTTTCTCAGAGCCTCTTCTCCTTTTATTCTCTTTTATTCTAATGGAATAGTCAATACTTACCTAGTAAATTAAGTAGAAAATTGTCTCTATCTTTCTTTACCACTTCCCCAGGATTCTATAAGTCATCAAGTATTGTTTATTCAACCCAAGAAATAGCACCTGAATTTGTATTCTGTTCTGCATTTAATAACCACTAAATTAATTTTCTCCCTCATTATTTCAAGTATGTTACCTTAAGGACATCCTCTATAGTCTATCCTTTAAATCCATCCTTAATTGCTGTAAAACAGAAATAGATTTCTGTTTATTTCAGATTGCTTATATCACTTCTTTTTCCTAATTAAATAACATTGATAATTCACATTAAATCCTTGGCCAGTGAGAAAAATTCCAAACTCCTTAGCTTGCTCAAACTATCTCACCATGCATTTCCAGACTCATTCCCTGTGACTTTCTCCACTCATCTACGCTGGTCACCAAGACAATACAACTTCGACAAAGAACAGTTTCTGCATAAAATACTTCCCAAGCTGCGTTTTGTGAGCAGAATGATCTTTTTCTTAGTGCTCCCATTGTCTTTTGGACAATATATAGTTTGGTACACTTGCCTAAATTAAAGATTTAGAACTCTAAATTTCCCATTAAACATAGCTCTAACAGCATACCACAAGTTATGATGTTACATTTTTATTATGTTTTAATAAAGATATTTGTAATCTTCCATTGTGATTACTTTTGACACATGAATTATGTAGAAGTGTGGAAATATACTACATACCTGGTAAATATTTAATAATTTTCAGTTATATATTTTAGAATCAATTCCTAGCTTAGCTTTCCTGGGGTCAGGGAAAGTACTTTGAATAACTTAAGTTTTTGTGGTCAAATATTTTAATAGACAATTCTGGTAAATGTTTTATGTGATCTTGGAAAGAGTGCATATTCCTATGATGTTAGTCATAGCATTTTAGACATTTCATACAGGTCAAGTTAATTGTGCTATTCGTGTCTTCATATCCTTACTGATTGTTTTATCTGTTTATCTCATCAGTCACAGGAAGAGGTGTATTAAAATGACATTCTATGTTTGTGTATAACAATTTGTCATTTTAGATCTATCAGTTTTTGCTTTATATATTTTGAGGCTAGATTAAATAGAACATACAAATATATTTCTTAGAAGTGTTTCTTGCCTTAAAATTGATGTGTTTTTATATTAGTACAGCACCTCCAGATTGTTTTTGGTTTGTGTTTACAAGGTATATCTTTTTCTAATGTTTTACATTCAAGATTTCTATGTCCTTACATTAAGGGATGTCTATTTGGAAGTAGCGTATAGTTGAATCCGTCTTTTGAACTCCAGCCTGAAAACCTTTTTATCTTAATTGAAATGTTCTTACAGTGTACATTTATTATAACCATGGATGTATCTGTTTATATCTACCATCTCACTATTTGCTCTCCATTGTTTCCGCCTGTTCTAGTCTTCTTTTTCTTTACTTTTGAGACTTCTTGTGGATTAATCAATTATTTTCAGTTATCACAAATGTTTCCTTTATTAGCTTGTATTTACATTTTTTACTCTTCCTTTAACTATTAACCTAGAAATCACAGCATATTTTTTCCTTATAATAGAGCATATTTACAATTTTCCAGATAATGTCAGACTCTTAGTAGAGTTCCATCTTTTTAAATTCTTCTTCCTTTGATATTATTTTTGTCATACATTTAATTCTACCTATAATTTAATCCCATAAGATATTATTTTGTTTTATGGTCAAGATTTACTTAAATGTGTCTACATATTGGTACTTTCTATGGCTTTTTATTCTTTCTCCATTTCTTATTTTTTCTATATAGTTCTATTTTCCTTTTCAAGTAAAGGACTGCATTCCCCTTGGTATTGTTTATATTGGAAGTCTCCTACTTCAAATTATCTCATTTTTCTGAAAATGTCGATATTTTGCTTTTTGGCTACTGTGATGGTTAATATTGAGTGTCAACTTGATTGGATTGAAATATGCAAAGTATTACTCCTGGGTGTGTCTGTGAGAGTATTGCCAAAGGAGATTAACATTTGAGTCAGTGGGTTAGGAAAGGCAGACTCACCCTTAATGTGGATGGGCACCATCTAATCAACTGCCAGCAAATATAAAGCAGGCAGAAAAAAATGTGAAGAGGCGAGGATAATCCCAGTCTACATTTTGTTTTTTTTTTCCCATGCTGCATGCTTCCTGCCCTCAAACATGGGACTCCAAGTTCTTCAGCTTTGGGACTTGGACTGGCTTCCTTGTTCCTCAGCTTGCAGCTGGCCTATTGTGTGATGTTGTAATGTTGTGAGTTAATACTACTTAATAAACTCCCCTTTATATTTATATTTATATCCCCTTTATATATTATATTTATATAAAGGGGAGTTTACATATAAAGGGTTCTCTAGAGGGACAGAACTAATAAGATATATATAATATATATTAATATATATTTCATATATAATATATATTATATATTGTTATATATGTATATCTTTTGATATATATAAAATAAGATAAATATTATATATAATTTATATATAAAATAAGATATATATTATATAAAATATATATTATGTTATATATCATATAATATATATATTATATAATATATAATGTTATATATTATATAAATATATATATAATATGTTATATATTATATAAATATATATATAATATGTTATATATTATATAAATATATATAATATCTTATATATTATATAAATATATATAATATCTTATATATTATATAAATATATATAATATCTTATATATTATATGAATATATATAATATCTTATATATTATATGAATATATATAATATCTTATATATTATATATAAATATACACAATATGTCATATATTATATATAAATATACACAATATGTCATATATTATATATAAATATACACAATATGTCACATATTATGTATAAATATACACAATATGTCACATATTATGTATAAATATACACAATATGTCACATATTATGTATAAATATACACAATATGTCACATATTATGTATAAATATACACAATATGTCACATATTATGTATAAATATACACAATATGTCACATATTATGTATAAATATACACAATATGTCACATATTATGTATAAATATACACAATATGTCACATATTATGTATAAATATACACAATATGTCACATATTATGTATAAATATACACAATATGTCACATATTATGTATAAATATACACAATATGTCACATATTATGTATAAATATACACAATATGTCATATATTATGTATAAATATACACAATATGTCATATATATAAATATACACAATATGTCATATATTATATATAAATATACACAATATGTCATATATTATATATAAATATACACAATATGTCATATACTATATATAAATATACACAATATGTCATATACTATATATAAATATACACAATATGTCATATACTATATATAAATATACACAATATGTCATATACTATATATAAATATACACAATATGTCATATACTATATATAAATATACACAATATGTCATATACTATATATAAATATACACAATATGTCGTATACTATATAAATATACACTATATGTCGTATACTATGTATAAATATACACTATATGTCGTATACTATGTATAAATATACACTATATGTCGTATACTATGTATAAATATACACTATATGTGGTATATTATGTATAAATATACACTATATGTGGTATATTATGTAGAAGTATACACTATATGTGGTATATTATGTAGAAGTATACACTATATGTGGTATATTATGTAGAAGTATACACTATATGTGGTATATTATGTAGAAGTATACACTATATGTGGTATATTATGTAGAAGTATACACTATATGTGGTATATTATGTAGAAGTATACACTATATGTGGTATATTATGTAGAAGTATACACTATATGTGGTATATTATGTAGAAGTATACACTATATGTGGTATATTATGTAGAAGTATACACTATATGTGGTATATTATGTAGAAGTATACACTATATGTGGTATATTATGTAGAAGTATACACTATATGTGGTATATTATGTAGAAGTATACACTATATGTGGTATATTATGTAGAAGTATACACTATATGTGGTATATTATGTAGAAGTATACACTATATGTGGTATATTATGTAGAAGTATACACTATATGTGGTATATTATGTAGAAGTATACACTATATGTGGTATATTATGTAGAAGTATACACTATATGTGGTATATTATGTAGAAGTATACACTATATGTGGTATATTATGTAGAAGTATACACTATATGTGGTATATTATGTAGAAGTATACACTATATGTGGTATATTATGTAGAAGTATACACTATATGTGGTATATTATGTAGAAGTATACACTATATGTGGTATATTATGTAGAAGTATACACTATATGTGGTATATTATGTAGAAGTATACACTATATGTGGTATATTATGTAGAAGTATACACTATATGTGGTATATTATGTAGAAGTATACACTATATGTGGTATATTATGTAGAAGTATACACTATATGTGGTATATTATGTAGAAGTATACACTATATGTGGTATATTATGTAGAAGTATACACTATATGTGGTATATTATGTAGAAGTATACACTATATGTGGTATATTATGTAGAAGTATACACTATATGTGGTATATTATGTAGAAGTATACACTATATGTGGTATATTATGTAGAAGTATACACTATATGTGGTATATTATGTAGAAGTATACACTATATGTGGTATATTATGTAGAAGTATACATTATGTGGTATATTATGTATAAGTATACATTATATGTTATATATTATGTATAAATATACATTATATGTTATATATTATATATAAAATATATATTATATGTTATATATTATATATAATAGATAATATATTATATATAATGTCATATATAATATATAACATATGTATACGATATGTCATATATAATATATAACATATGTATACGATATGTCATATATAATATATAACATATGTATACGATATGTCATATATAATATATAACATATGTATACGATATGTCATATATAATATATAACATATGTATACGATATGTCATATATAATATATAACATATGTATACGATATGTCATATATAATATATAACATATGTATACGATATGTCATATATAATATATAACATATGTATACGATATGTTATATACATAATATATATATGTGACCCACAACCCACACTGCCATCAGCCTTTCCACCTTTGTCTGAGGAGATAAACCCTCGCTGCCTGAGGCAACAGTTATGGCCTCCCCTGAGGCACTTGCCAGGCAAGATAATGTTGATTCTCCTCAGGAGCCACCCACAACACCCCTATTTGCTTCTAGACCTGTAAATATACTAAAGTCCCAGCGGGCCCCTAGAGGCAAGTTTCAGAGTGTGACCTTTGAGAAGGTGAGCTACATTCGAAAAGAACTGCTTGAATGTTCTAATTTATAGAAACAGAAATCTGGAGAACAGGCATGGGAATGGATATTAAGGATGTGAGATAATGGTGGGAGAAACATAAAGTTGGGTCAGGCTGAATTTATTGATTTAGACCCACTAAGTAGGGATTCTGCATTTAATGTTGCAGCTTGGGAAATTAAAAAAGGTTCTAATAATATATTTGCTTCATTAGCTGAAATATAGATTTAAAGATGGCCCACTGTGACCAACCTGGAAATGCCTGATCTCCCTTGGGTTAATGTAGAAGAAAGGATCAAAGACCTTAAGAAGATAGGGATAGTGAAGTAGATTAGTCACCTTGGACCTACTCATCCTAGCTGGGAGGGTCCAGAAGATATACCCTTGACCAATGCTTTGTAAAATAGATTTGTGAGGGTAGCACCTGTATTTTTTAAGAACTCTATAATTTCTCTTTTCTGTATGTCAGATCTAACAGTGGAAACTGCAGTCACTCAACTACAACATTTAAATATGGTGGGAATAATTGGATTCTGAGGTGGCAGGGGCCAAGTGGTAGCACTCAACTGTCAAAAGCGAGGTAGACATAGCTACTGTAATGGACAGCAGAGGCAAAGCAGCAATCAGAATAATCTGACTCATGTAGAACTCTGGCATTGGTTAAATAATCACAGTGTTCCTAGAAGTGATATTGATAGGAAGCCTACTGCATTCCTACTTTATTTTATAAAGCAGAAAACTTCTGGGTCTAATGGACAAAAGACCAATTTGAATTGTAAGAACAGAGAATCATGGCCCCTTAATCAATTTCCAGAATTGAGCCGGTTTACAGACCCAGAACCCTTGAATGAAGGGGAGGCTGGGTCCCCTGGAGGAAGGACCCCAGTACACTACCAACAATTTATGCTGCTAATCTTTATCCCATCCTTCCCCAATGAGACATCCAGCCTTTTACCAGAGTAACTGTGCACTGGGGAAAGAGAAATGATCAGACATTTCAAGGACTAGTGGACACTGGCCTTGAGCTGACATTGATTCCAGGGGACCCAAAACATCATTGTGATCCTCCAATTAAAGTAGGGGCTTATGGAGGTCAGCTAATTAATGGAGTTTTAGCTCAGGTTCAAATTACAGTGGGTCCAGTGGGTCCCTGGACTGACCCTGTGGTCATTTTCACAGTGCCTAAATGCATAATTGACATAGACATACTTAGGTGGCAGAACTCCCACATTGGCTCCCTGACTCATAGGATGAGGGCTATTATGGTGGGAAGGGCCAAATGGAAGCCATTAGAGCTGCCTCTGCCTAGAAAAACAGTAAAGCAGAAACAATATCACATCCCTGTAGGGGCTGCAGAAATTAGTGCCACCATCAAGGACTTGAAAGATGCAGGGGTGGTGATTCCAACCACATCCCTGTTCAACTCTCCTATTTGGTCTGCGCAGAAGACAGGTGGATCTTGGAGAATGACAGTGGATTATTGTAAGCTTAACCAAGTTGTGCCTGCAATTGAAGCTATTGTACTAGATGTGGTTTCATTGCTTGAGCAAATTAACACATCTCCTGGTAACTGGTATACAGTCATTGACTTGGCAAATGCCTTTTTCTCCATTCCTGTCCAAAAGGCCCACAGAAGCAATTTGCCTTCAGCTGGCAAGGCCAGCAATATATCTTTACTGTCCTACCTCAGGGGTGTATCAACTTTCTGGCTTTCTGTCATATTCTTATTTGGAGAGTCTTTGATTGCTTTTCACTTCCATAAGATATCACACTGGTCCATTACATTAATGACATTATGCTGATTGGATCCAGTGAGCAAGAAGTAGCAAACACATTGGACTTATTGGTGAGACATTAGCATGCCAGAGGATGGGAAATAAATTTGACTAAAACTCAGGGATCTTCTACCTCAGTA
The DNA here is from genome assembly GCF_028885655.2 of Pongo abelii. Lineage (NCBI taxonomy): Eukaryota > Metazoa > Chordata > Mammalia > Primates > Hominidae > Pongo > Pongo abelii. Next base: position 114,486,327 of record NC_071996.2, read on the forward strand.
AAATTTCTAGGGGTTTACCGGTGTGGGGCCTGTCAAGATATTCCTTCCAAGGTGAAGGATAAGTTGTTGCATTTGGCCCATCCTACAACCAAGAAAGAGGCACAACATCTAGTAAGCCTATTTGGATTTTGGAGGCAACATATTCCTTATTTGGGTGTGTTACTCTGGCCCATTTATCGAGTGACCTGAAAGGCTGCCAGTTTTGAGTGGGGTCAAGAACAAGATAAGTCTCTGAAAGGTCCAGGCTGCTGTGCAAGCTGCTCTGACATTTGGGCCATATGACCCAGCAGATCCAATGGTGCTTCAGGTGTCAGTGGCAGACAGGGATGCTGTTGGGAGCCTTTGGCAGGCCTGCATATGTGAATCACAGCAGAGGCCTCTAGGATTTTGGAGCAAGGCCCTGCCATCTTCTGCAGATAACTACTTTCCTTTTGAGAGACAGCTCTTGGCCTGTTACTGAGCTTTGGTGAAAACTGAACGTTTGACTATAGATCATCAAGTCACCATGCAACCTGAACTGGGTGCTTTCTGACCCATCTAGCCATAGAGTGGGTCATGCACAGCAGGCTTCATCATCAAATGGAAGTGGTACATACACAATTGGGCTCAAGCAGGTCCTGAAGGCACAAGTAAGTTACATGAGGAAGTGGGGCAAATGCCCATGTTCTCCACTCCTGCTACCCTGCTTTCTCTCCCACAGCCTGCACTGACAGCCTCATGGGGAGTTTCCTATGATCAGTGGACAGAGGAAGAGAAGACTATGGCCTGGTTCACAGATGGTTCTGCACGATATGCCAGCACCACCCGAAAATGGACAGCTGCAGCACTACAGTCCCTTTCTAGGACATCCCTGAAGGACAGTGGTGAAGGGAAATCTTCCCAGTGGGCAGAGCTTCCAGCAGTGCACCTGGTTGTGCACTTTGCATGGAAGGAGAAATGGCCAGATGTGTGATTACATACTGATTCATGAACTGTAGCCAATGGTTTGGCTGGATTGTCAGGAACTTGGAAGAAGCATGATTGGAAAATTGGTGACAAAGTAATTTGGGAAAGAGGTATGTGGATGGACCTCTTTGGTCAAACACTGTGAAGATATTTGTATCCCCTATGAGTGCTCACCAATGAGTGACCTTAGCAGAGGAGGATATTAATAATCAAGTGGATAGGATGACCTGTTCTGTGGATACCACTCAGCCTCATTCCCCAGCCACCCCTCTCATGGCAGCAGGGATGGAGGTTATGCATGGGCTCGGCAACATGGACTTTCACTCACCAAGGCTGACCTGGCTACAGCCACTGCTGTGTGCCCTATTTGCCAGCAGCAGAGACCAACACTGAGCCCTCGATATGGCACCATTCCTCAGGGTGATCAGCCAGCTACCTGGTGGCAGGTTGATTATATGGGACCTCTTCCATCATGGAAAGGGCAGAGGTTTGTCATCACTGGAATAGACACTTACTCTGAATATGGGTTGTTTGCCTATCTTGTACTCTATGCTTCTGCCATGACTACCATCCATGGACTCAAGAAATGCCTTATCCACCATCACGGTATTCTACAAAGCTTTGCCGCTGTCCAAGGCACTCACTTTATGGCTAAAGAAGTGCAGCAGTGGGCTCATGCTCATGGAATTCACTGGTCTTACCATGTTCCCCATTATCCTGAAGCAGCTGGATTGATAGAATGGTGGAATGGCCTTTTGAAGTCACAATTACAATGCCAACTAGGTAATAATACTTTGCAGGGCTGGGTCAAAGTTCTTCAAAAGGCCGTGTATTCTCAGAATCAGTGTCCAATATATGGTACTGTTTCTCCCATAGCCAGGATTCATGGGTCCAGTAATCAAGGGGTGAAAGTGGAAGTGGCAGCACTCACCATCACCCCTAGTGATTCACTAGCAAAATTTTTGCTTCCTGTTTCTGTGACATTACATTCTGCTGGCCTAGAAGTCTTAGTTCCAGAGGGAGGAACGCTGCCACCAGGAGACGCAACGATGTTTTCATTAAACTGAAAGTTAAGATTGCCACCTGGACACTTTGGATTCTTCCCACCTTTAAGACAACAGACTAAGAAGGGAGTTATAGTGTTGGCTGGGGTGATTGACCCAGACTATCAAGATGAAATTAGTCTACTACTCCACAACAGAGGTAAGGAAGAGTAGGCATGGAATACAGGAGATCTATTAGGGAGTCGCTTAGTATTACCATGCCCTGTGATTAAGGTCAGTGGGAAACTATAACAGCTCAATCCAGGCAGGACTACAAATGGCCCAGACCCTTCAGGAATGAAGGTTTGGGTCACCCCACCAGGAAAAAAACCATGATCTGCTGAGGTACTTGCTGAAGGCAAAGGGAATACAGAATGGGTAGTAGAAGAAGGTAGTAATCAATACAAGCTACAAGAACATGACCAGCTGCAGAAACAAGGACTATAATTGTCATGAGTATTTCCTCCTTCTTTTGTTAAAAACAAGTTTGTGCATGTATACTCTTATACTAAGAAAATATCTTCATTTTATTTCCTTTAACTGTCATTAGCTTTATGTAATAGCATTTGGGTTGGGGACTCGTGCGTTTCCAGTTGTACGAAGGATAGTTGTATTATGTTATTTGTAATTATGACCTTATTACTGTCTTTATTTGAAGATTATGTATGATCTCAGGAGATGTGTATGGGTTCATGTTGACAAAGGATGGATTTATGATGGTTAATATGGAGTGTCAACTTGATTGGATTGAAGGATGCAAAGTATTGATCCTAGGTGTGTCTGTAAGGGTGTTCCCAAAGGAGACTAACATTTGAGTCAGTGGGCTGGGGAAGGCAGACCCACCCTCAATCTGAGTGGGCACCATCTAATCAGCTGCCAGCAAGTATAAAGTAGGCAAAAAAACATGAAAAGGTTAGACTGGCCCAGCCTCCTAGCCTATCTCTTTCTCCCATGCTGGATGCTTCCTGCCCTCAAACATCAGACTGCAAGTTCTTCAACTTTGGGACTTGGACTGGCTTCCTTGCTCCTCAGCTTGCAGACAGCCTTTTATGGGACCTTGTGATTATGTGAATTAATACTACATAAAAAATTCATATATATGTATGGATATTAAGTGTGTATATACATATATATACACACACTTAATAAACTCATATGTATATATGTATCTCCTATTAGCTCTGTCTCTCTAGAGAACCCTGAGTAATAAAGCTACCTTCAATAAGCTTCTTTGCTCTATGGGGATATTTGTCTATCAAGTCCTGGATGCCTGATAAGCCCTCTAGCTTTTCTAGTTATTCTAGGTAGAAGCATTAATTTAATATGTTACAGTGTCATAATCAGAAGCTAAAGCCTACACATTGGATTTTAGTTGGTGCTTTCCCTGTACTTACTGACGTAACCATATAGTTTTATATGTTTATTTTTTAAATCTGATCAATTATGTTAAGAAATTATAATTTCAATACATGCTTGTATTCCTAAAGAACACCAAATTTAAATTATATATGAATAGATAAACATACATTGTAATATATTTATATCAGTGTATATAATAATATTTTTGCTGCATTGAGCTTACAATATTGTATATTGTATATAATTTTGTCTTCTGAAAGAGTTTAGATAAAGACTAAAATTATCTTTTCTCATCATTTGTTAAAGCTGTATAACCTGGTATGCATTTTTGGGGATAGATTTTAAATGATGGATGTAATTTCTTTTGATGGTTATAGATTTATATAGGTTTTTAAATTCTTTTTGAGCAATAAGGGATATTTTTCTAAGAAATTACCCATTTATTCTCATAAACTTATTCTTTGATATATTTTGCCTTTATATTTTATTTAATAGACTTATTATTAGAGTTCACTCTTTTTTATTATTACTATTATTATATGGTTAATTTTTCTTGCTGATTTGTTTGGGTTCCTTGAAGATTCTGGATATTAGTCATTTAGTTCGAATGCATAGTTTGCAAAAAATTTCTCCCACTCTGAGGGTTATTTACTTTGCTGACTTTTTTTCTGTGCAGAAGTTTTTTAGTTTAATTAGATCGCATTTATTTGTTTTTATTTTTGTTGCATTTGCTTTTGGGTTCTTAGTCATGGATTCTTTGTCTGGAAGCCAAATGTCTAGAAGTTTTTCCCATGGTATCTTCTAGAATTGTTATGGTTTCAGGTCTTAGATTTACATCTTTGATCCATCTTGAGTTGATTTTTGTATAAGGTGAGAGAAGAGGATCCCTTTTCATTCTTCTACATGTGGCTTGCCAGTTTTCCCAGCACTATTTATTGAATAGGGTGTCCTTTCCCCACTTTGTGTTTTTGTTTGCTTTGTTGAAGATCAGTTGGCTCTAAGTATTTGGCTTTATTTCTGGGTTCTCAATTCTGTTCCATTAGTCTATGTGCCTATTTTTATATTATACCAGTACTGTGCTGTTTTGGTGACTATAGCCTTGTAGTATAGTTTGAAGTTGGATAATGTTATGCCTCCAGATTTGTTCTTTTTGCTTAGTCTTGCTCTGGCTATGCAGGCTCTTTTGTCATTCCAGATGAATTTTAGGATTTTTTTTTTCTAGTTCTGTGAAGAATGAAGATGGTATTTTGATGGGAACTGCATTGACTCTGTAGATTGCTTTTGGCAGTATGGTCCTTTTCACAATATCGATTCTACCCATTCATGAGCATGAGATGTTTCCATTTCTGTCATCTATGATTTCTTTCAGCAGTGTTTTGTAGTTTTCTTTGTTAAGATATTTCACCTTCTTCATTAAATATATTCCTAAGTATTTTATTTTTTTGCAGCTGTTGTAAAAGGGATTGAGTTCTTGATTTGATTCTCAGCTTGGTTGTTGTTGTCGTGTAACAGTGTAACTGATTTGTGTAGATTGGTTTTGATTCCTGAGACTTTACTGAATTTGTTTATCAGATCTAGGAGCTTTTTGGATGAGTCTTTAGGGTTTTCTAGGTATACAATCATATAATTGGCAAATGGTGACAGTTTAACTTTCTTTTTTGGATGCCCTTTATTTCTTTCTCTTGTCTGATTGTTCTGGTTAGTACTTCCAGTAATATATTGAATAGATGTGGTGAAAGTGGGCATACTTGTCTGGTTCCAGTTCTCAGAGGGAATGCTTTCAACCTTTCCCCATTCAGTATGATGTTGGCTGTGGGTTTGCCAGAGAGGGCTTTTATTACTTGGAGGTGTTTCCTTTCTGTGCCAATTTTTGGAGGTTTTTTATCATAAAGGGATGCTGGATTTTGTCAAATGCTTTTTGTTGTCTATTGAGGTGATCATATAATTTTTGTTTTTAATTCTGTTTACGTGATGTATGACATTTATTGACTTGCATATGTTAAAAGATCCCTGCTATGAAGCCCACTTGATCATGATGTGTTATCTTTTTTGATATGCTGTTAGATTCAGTTAGCTAGTATTTTGTTGAGGATTTTTGCATCTATGTTCATCAGGGATATTGGTCTCTAGTTTTCTTTCGTAGTTATGTCCTTTTCCAATTTTGCTATTAGGTTATACTGGCTTCATAGAAAGATGAAGGATTCCCTCTTTCTCTATCTTTTGGAATATTTCAGTAGGATTGGTAACCATTCTTCTTTGACTGCCTGATAGAATTCAGCTGTAAATCCTCCTGGTCCTGGACTTTCTTTTGTTGGCATTTTTTTTTTTTTTTACTACTGATTCAATCTTGCTGCTTGTTATTGACCAATAACAAGAGTTTCTTTTTCTTCCTCATTTAATCTAGTAAGGTTGTATATTTCCAGTAATTTTCCATCTCTTCTAGATGTTCTAATTTGTGTGCATAAAGGTGTTCATAGTAGCTTTGAATGATGTTTTGTATTTTTGTGGTATTTGTTGTAATATCCCTCATTTTATTTCTAATTGAGCTTATTTAGATCTTCTCTCTTTTCTTGGTTAAGCTTGCTAATGGTCTATCAAGTTTGTTTATCTTTTCAAATAACTAGCTTTGTGTTTCATTTATCTTTTGTATTTTTTGTTTCAATTTTATTTAGTTCTGCTCTCATATTTGTTATTTCTTTTCATCTGCTGGGCTTGGGTTTAGTTTTTTCTTGTTTCTCTAGTTCCTTCAGGTCTTATACTTCTTTTCTATCTCTTTGTCTCTCTATGGTAAATTCTGGGTAATTTCTTCAGATATCTTCCAGCTCACTAATTATGTATAATTTCTTGAGTAATCTATCCAGTAATTTAAAAATTTTGTGTATTTATTTATTTATGTAAAGTTATTTGCCTTTTTCCACATATGCCTTGTCTTTTTTAATCATATCCTATTTTTTGCTTATATTCTCCATTCTGTATTATATTTAAAAATATATTTTGTACATACTCATTTTTAAATCTGTATTTAAAAGTTCTTATGAGAATAATCCTCCCGTTGTTTGTGCTGACTCATATTTTGGCCAGATAAATATGCTGACTCATATTTATTTCAACATAGGAAAACATGGTGTGTGATTTGTTAACTCTTGGTTGGCTTTATTTGTGAGAATGCTACAAATTTTAATTTGTGGATACTTTCATTTAGAAACAATTTGGGATGTTTATTAACCAGAGATAACTTTAATTACTTCTAAATTGAGGTTTTCGTAGATTAATCATCTGTAAATCTGAATTCCACTATTACATGGAGAAAGCGCTATCGCTTAAAAATTCTGATAGAATACTTCTGTTATCTAGAGCCAAGGCTTTTGATAGTGACAGGACGCAGACACATCCTAGGCAGACAGGGACAGGTCCCTGGTAAAACCCCACCATCAAGCTGAAGACAGTTGAAAGCCTAGCTTCAAGTCCTGGGGTAAATCCATGGACTGGATTGAGAACCTCTCTTCCTGTTTGGCACACTTCCCTCTGATTGATACCCACCCTTCACCTATTTTACATATACCTACTCTTCCCTAATTGTTTTGTTACACTGTCATGCCAACCTTTGAGTGGAGCCTTTGTTTTAGCCTTCTTTTTTGCATACTCACAAACCAAGCAGAACACACCCCCCATTCTGAGCACATAAAAGACCCAGACTCAGCCACACTGGGGGGAGAAACCAATTGACTTCAGGTGGTAGACAACCCTCATGTCTCCTCTCTGCTGAGAGTTCAACGAAATTCTTCTCTGCTCTCCTCATCCTTCAATTGTCAGTCTATCCTCATTCTTCTCGGATGTGGAACTAGAATTCTAGACCCACTGAACATGAATACAAAGAAAGTAGTAACACTGTGGCCCTCTGATCTCTCCCAGTGGAGGGCAGCTGCCCTATGTGATGGGAAGCAGTGGCAGAACCGAGCCAGCCCCAGAGCTGTGGCCCAGAGTAGGGTAACAGGACTGACAGAGCTGTTAACACACTGTCATCTGCCTGGGCAGGGGCGTTGCCAGACAGATGTCTCTGGCTGGCAAAGTGACTGAGAAAAATCCTTCGTCATTTTGGTAGTAAGTTTTCTGGTCACCTCTTGGAGAACAAGTAAGTTTAATTTTTTTTAACTTTTTACTAAAAGGAGCTCTTTAACAGATTCAGATATATTCAGTGGTCTTGGTTTCTACTTTGCAACTAATACAGATAGTTCTCATATCCCTGGCCTATACCCATGGGTTACTCACATCAGCAAATGTCCTCAAGGCAGATGCCTGGAAAACTAATCCTAATCACTGTTGTTTCCAGTTACCTTTTCATGTATTTGTTTCCATATTATTAAAATATCAGAGATACACATTCAAAAAAATATTTGGAAGGCCTGTTGTAGTATTTCTAGGTTCTTATTATAAGAGAATATTTTAGGATATCTAATCTATCACATTATAAAAATAAATTGATTTCTAACATTCCACATTGATATTTTTATCTGTTTACAGATCTGTCTTTTCTAGAGAGATAATAAATTTCCTGAAGGCAGAGAGGGTATGGTATTCATTGTTATATATCCCTAACCTAGCATGTGTCTGATTAATATATAGTAAATGCTAAATAAATGGTTGTTGAATTAATGTCTCCTTTCTTAAGATAGATATCTTTTTAGTCTTGTGTTATAAATTAAGTCATAATATATTAAGAATGAAAGCCTGTATAGTTATATTCTAATGATTGATGTCATTATTTTTATCTTTCTAACAGCTGTTAGATAATCAACATAGATTTATTCTTCTATCATTTCATGTTAACATCATACTTTTTAAATATCAGTGATTATCTTGCATATCATAATCATTAATATTTTTCATCTATCTCAATAAAACACATGAGTAATTCTATGTGTTAAAACTAAAAGCAAATCAATAGTACAAATTTAATCATTAATTTATTCTCAGTTATTTCAATATTCCAGTTTCTTTGAAAGAAACAATTATCTACGGAGCATTTATCTCAGTACCTTGCCACTGTAATTAAACATACATTTAAAAAATATTTCTTAATAATAGAAAAAAATGGGCTACTCTTCCACATATAAAAGGAAGAACTATAATGGAAATATAAAGAACATTTAATAAATAGTATAATTTTTATAGTCATACTGGAACATTTACAAAGGAAAGAAAGCTAAGTATAGAGAATGGACTACATGTCATTATTAGTGAGGTTCGTTTTTTACAGTCTATTCCTTTGCATGGTTTTGGACATTTTTCTAAATTTTTTTACTTCTCTTATTTATGAAATTGGGAAGATATTTCTTGGTGGAGAAAGATGCAAAAGACAATAAATAGAATTATCATTAAACAAAATACTGAGGTTATACCAATGCCTACTGGAATACAGTATAACTAATTTTAGATTTAACTCCCCTCTAAATTCCACAAATTTGGGCAGATTTTTACTATGTCTCAAAATTCTCTTTTTGTTGAGTAATTTCAAGTTATGCTACATCTATTGTCATGATAGACTCACTGAGATTATTGGTTCTCTCTAATTATAAAGTCCCCTTAGAGGGGAAAACAGAAATTTAGGTGAATTATCAGTGTCTGAAGTGGTGGGTACAACAATAATACAAAATGACATGCTCAGGACTGTTGATTCATTTCAAAGAATGTTTGGCATTTTTTCTCTGCAATTGAAATTTGAAAGTAATTAATCACTTAGGCTAGAAATAGAGATTCCAATTATTCAAACATCCTTATTGAGCACATGCTATGTTCTTGATCCATGCCATAAGAAACAGACCATAACAAACAACTTCCACTCAAATGTACAAATAATTCTATTTTGTCATTGGAACCCACGGATATATAAATAGACGTATTTGGTAGGCCCCAGAGAAAGTGAATTATGAATGGAAATAGTCCTATGAGAAGAAATTGACCATATATCAAAAGTGGAGCACAAGGTCTGTTATAATGAGTTAAATTGATGCAGAGAATAAAATATTTCAGTGAAAGTACTGGATCCGGGTAAGGCCTGACTTTTATCAGGCAAAATCCTTTGTGATTTGGAAAATAAAGTAGCATGTGGCACCTGAAAGAAAAGGAGCTGTCTTACTAAAGTTTAAAATGTTTTAGGAGTCTGAATCCCTCCTCACACCAGTAGCTGTGAATAATAAATACAGGGGAGGAAGTCATTCATTTTCTTCCCAAGATACTGCCAAACTTATGTATCACTTTAAGAATTGAAATCATCGGTACCTGTAGTAATAGTTCCTTAAATAAAACCAAAGTTAGTGGAAGTAATGATGGTGGTTCTGAGTCAGGTCATCAGCAAATGGCAGCATATGTTGATTTGTATATGCAAATAAGATATCCTTTCCAGGAACCTTGAAAAACCTAGAGCAGACAATGAAGTTGATAATAAACAATTTGTTGTTATGCATTTAAAGCCTAGGAACAATGATAATGTGGACATTGAGTTATAAGAGTCTTCATATTTACCCAAATTCTGTTAAGGCCAGGATACATTTGAATTGCATATAGGACCTGCCTGATTTTCATCTCACTCCTGATGACAAACATCTATTGGACACAATAGTTGGTTATAAATAATACTTTGCATACAGCACCAAAGTGTTCCTATAGCTATATTAAAAGAGCTGAATCAAAATACTCTCTATGTAAGGATCTTGTAGTGATATACTCAGCCTTGGCGTCCGTAAGAAGATACTTCATAGGAAACATGATATTGAGCAATCTTTTGAAAAATATGAGCATTCTTACTACTTCCTTTTATCCAAGAAGAGGTCAAGTGTTATTAAAGAGACAGTATACTGTGCAAGATATATATATATTATATATATATATGACAGTATGCTATGCAAGATATATATAAATATATAAAACGAGTTAAGACTACGATGGCATATTACTTTAGAATAAAAACTGAAGAGGACACAATTTATGGTAAGCCCAATCACATATACAGATTAATGAACATATTAAACACTAATTTTGATAAACATGGTTTTCTCATAATTGTTTGACATATAATTCAGTGATACTGGTGTTTTTTTTTTTGATGGTTTCCTAAATAAATCAAAAAATGAGACTCCTACACTCCCCCATTTGCCACATAGAGTAGGATACTATCTTACAAATAAAGGTCTGCAAAATTGACAATGGTGCGCAAATCCTCATTTAGCTATTGTATCCATGAATGTTAATTAAAGATTCTCTTAGAAAGAAGTTCAAGATTAGAATAGTATCATCTTTTCAAATTAAATTTTTCAAAGACAAAAAGACAAAATCATATAAATAGCCATAAAGGAAAAATATTTACTCTTGGTCTAGTCTACCATTCCATACCCTGGCACTATTGACATTTATGTCTAGATGCCATTTTCTTGTTGAGGGGCTAGCTACCCTTTGCATTCTAATATGTTTTGCAGCACCAATGGCCTCAACCAACTAAATACCAGTAGCATTCTTTCCCGATTTGTGATCAACAAAACTGTCTCCAGACATTGTGAAATGTCCCAAGGGCAATATTGCTTCTAATTAAGAGCCCTTATTTAGTTTTACCTTTCCCACCCACCAATTTACAGTCCCCTCAAAAAATTACCTTTGTTAATTCTGAGTATGCGTCTAGAGTTTCTTCATGTAAAAATCTTTTTTTTTTAACATGTTCTCATCCTTGTTTTGTCATTTAAAGACTTCTGGCACATTTTACAAATTTAGGGGATTATCATAATTTTTAATCTTTTAATGAACACTTGGAGTGCTTCCAATTCTTTTGTTATAAATGTCTTCAAATGGACAAATTTATACATCCATAATTTATATGTATACAAGTAATAGTAAAATAAATTCACAGAAGTAGTATATATATATATATATATATATATATTTACACTGTCATCAACATTATAGTTTCACTAAAAATAGTATTTGTATGTTAGTTGTAATTCTTGTTTTCCATTTTGCTTTGCTTGATTGGCAGGATAAAAAGGCATAAGATATTGAACTCCACTACTGTCATATTCAATACTATAGTTTCTTTTACAAAATTTAAACTTGGTGGGCCGGGCGCGGTGGCTCACACCTGTAATCCCAGGAGTTTGGGAGGCTAAGGTGGGCAGACCACGAGATCAGGAGTTCAAGACCAGCCTGGCCAGTATGGTGAAACCCCATCTCTACTAAAAGATACAAAAAGTTAGCCTGGCATGATGGTGCCCGCCTGTAATCCCAACTACTCAGGAGGTTGAAGCAGGAGAATTGCTTGAACCCGGGAGGCAGAGGTTGCAGTGAGACAAGATTGTGCCACTGCACTCCAGCCTGGGCAACAGGGTGAGGCTCCATCTCAAAAAAAAAAAAAAAAAAAAGAAAAAGAAAAAAAAAAAGAAAATTGGAAACCAATTAAAGCAATAGGAAAACTTTAGTGAGGTAATGTACAAAAACAATTATTTTTTAGAGAGACAGAGGAAAGTGACAAAGTCTAATGTGCTAAGGTCATTGGCCTCTAGAGATGTAGATAAAATACTCTTATATTCTATTTATCCAGCAAGAAAGGGTGATAATCCAACTGATTCTAAGGATTATTAACTACAAGAACAATTTAAGCATAGAATTTCAGAGTTATAAAGCTATGAAGAATTTTGCTGGCTTTCTTAAGCAAGATTAGGGTAACAGAAACTTCTGTGGAGAAGGCAAAAAAACCCTGCATCATCATTTTCAATATAAATATGGAACTCGATAGGTGAAATTTGTGGTACTTTTGACTTTCGGAAAAAGCCTGAGTCAACAGTATTCATCTACTTAGAGAGGTGATACATATTGTCTTTCATTACTCCTATTGTTTTTAAGTATGATTTTTAAAATGAGCCCAACTGGTCAGCATCTGCCTTCATTCAATGAAAATCTACTCATTATAAAACTTCATATAGACCGCTTTCCCTCTATTCATTTGATGCAGAAAGAAGACTGTCATGTAGGAGCATCATTTTGAATCTTAATTAACCAAAGATTTAATTTTGTTCAGAAAATGTGAGCTCATCGGGTATACTTAAATGATGCTTGTTAACATCTAGCGCTTTGCCTATTAGAATTAAAGCCATTCTCCTTGTATTTGAATTAAATTATTTACTATGGATGATTTGAAAGGTTTATAATATTGTACTTACTGGAACTCACAGCACCAAAGTATTCATTTTCATGTCTGTAAAATGGAATGCAATTATTTATATATGATTATGCTCTTTCAAATATCTTCTCCCAGCCAAGACAATATTAAAGTCATCAGGTAGTCAACACTGATGGCATATGAGGAGCTCTAAAACTATGAACATGACTGAGTACCTTTTATGTCTATAAATCTGAAACTACTTAGAAGACCCTAAAATTTATGACTACTTTAGGTATTATAAATTTTTATCAAATGTGGCCTTTAAAGTTTTTATTCATGTTATGTGAGATTTTTACACAGCTCATCTTGCCTAAAACCAACTTTCCCTATGAACATTGATTGCCAGATACCAGCTATTTGATAATCATATGTCCTAAAAAGCCATCACTTTGAGCTTAGTTCAAGAATAAGTTGAATTGATCAGTAATCATTTACTAAATGACTCCCATGGGAGAGGAAAAAGATGCAGCAGCTTAAGAAGATCTTTTCCTCTCTGAGCCTCGATGGCTTTAACTTTTAGTATGTCTCTCCAAATCAATTCCCTCTGAGATAACATTGTTGGAACACCTTCCTCTTCCAGGAAAGTAGAAACAAAGTAGAGTAGACCTGATGGATAGAAAATTGACCTTTATTAAACAAAAAAAAAAATTGTATAAATTTGGCTTTATGCATCCTGCTGTATTTTGGCTAGGTCCTAGAGAGTCTTCTTGGAATAGTTTACTTCCTCTCTTAGAAGACACAGCACTTCCTAAATTATGTTTGAACTTAATACCATTTGTTTATCTATTGTTCAGGAATGGAGAAAGATCCTGAGGGGGCTCATTTTTTTCTAGCAAAGCAGAGTCCTCTACATTCTCTCCAAACAAAAAGAAATAAGCACACACCTTGTACCAAGAGAAAAAACACCTCCACATGTTCAAGCGTTCAAGGAGACCTGGAAATCCAAAAATGTTGAGTGCATGCCCCCATCTCATGTCTTTAAGTCCCACTCTCTAACAATCAGAGATCTCCTTTAATACATAGTCCTGATACAGCCAGTTTTCTAGTGTTGATAATTTTTTCCTCTCTGAAGCTCTGCTGTTATTTACATTCAGTTCTAGTTCTGATCCTTAGCTTTTCTTGCCTTCTGGATGCCAGACATGATAGTCTATTTATATGCTCCCACATTTATCCTTTCTTAGTTTTCATAATATATTCATCCTTAAAATGATGATTAACAGGCCAGGCGCAGTGGCTCACGCCTGTAATCCCAGCACTTTGGGAGGACGAGGTGGGTGGATCACTACGTCAAGAGATCGAGACCATTGTGACCAACATGGTGAAACCCTGTCTCTACTAAAAATACAAAAATTAGCCGGGCGTGGTGGTGGGTGCCTGAAATCCCAGCTACTCGAGAGGCTGAGGCAGGAGAATCGCTTGAACCCGGGAGATGGAGGTTGCAGTGAGCTGAGATCGTGCCACTGCACTCCAGCCTGGCCACAGAGTGAGACTGCATCTCAAAAAAAAAAAAAAAAAAAAAATTGACGATTAACCTACCTCAATCTTTCATTGCCCTTAAACAATACATCCATTTTTCAGAGTAGGGGCCATCCAATTTCATAGTTTTTTTATAATTATAACTTCATTCTGATCTCTCAAAAAGCAGAGATAGTGCACCTTCCAGTGCATTTCCTTTAACGACTATACCAGTTAACCACAAATAAAAGATTGAACAGTTGCACTGTGACCTTGTGCAAAGGGCTGGTGCTCCATCTACCACTGGTAATAGTTCCTCCCCTGTCCGCCAGACAGAAGGTGATATAACTTCAGAATCCTTCTTAGATTCTACATCGTAGGATACTCCTGGTATCAAATATCATAAGTTGGGTTTCCTGGCAAACAGGATCCGAGATAGAGATTTGCACACAAGTGTTATATTGAATGGTGTTCTTCGGAATAACACTTGTGAGGAAGTGAGGGAAACAGTATTAGAAAGAGGAACAAATAAAACTGTTAAATAGTGTCAACTGAGAACTCAGCTGATTACACTGGGAACTTTGGAGCTGGTATTTCTCTCTCTCTCTCTCTCTCTCACACACACACACACACACACACACACACACCTCTCATGCACACACACACAAACACACACACAAATGCAAACATATTTATGTTCCTAAACTTACTTTCTTGTATTTAAAAAAAAACATAAGATTCAGAGTCATATTGACTTGTTACTACATGTCTGTCTTTGTCCAAGTTATTCAAAGAAGACTCTCTCTGAGTCTATGTTTTGTATTTGAAAATTGAAGACATAGTATATCTCTCATGGAGTAATTGTCAGAAATTGGTGAGATAATGTAAAACATTTGCCTAGAGTGGGACCTCATATATAATAATTGCTCTTAAAAATATTATGATTTTTCCCACTCTTTCCTCATTTTGCTCTTAATTCTTATGCCTAAAGATTATTTCCTGTCTACAGTTATTTCTATGCTAGTTTTGATAAAGGATATATATTTGATTTGACAGCTATCAAGTTATATAGCTTTTATTAGTAATATCAGTGGCAATTTGAATTAGGTTTTTTGAAAAACACTAGTCAATAGCTAATCTTGGAAAGTGCATAATTAGAATAACACATATATCATTTGATGAAAAGACAGTGAGGTATGTACCTTAACTCTTAAATGAGTAACTGGGAAGTAAACAACCGTATCTCAAATGTACTAAAAATTACAATACAGAATGACTATTGCTTTTATGCCCAGCAAACCGTCCTCAATTCTTAATTATTTCTGGAGCATTTTTCCTATGACAAATCTATTTTGTGCAGTTTGAGAGGGCTGCCTCACAGCCTTCTCTCCCCATTTAATCCCTCCACAACAATAGATGTGTAACCCAGTGACAGCCAGTCGGATACTTCTTTCCCAAGTGATTGGTTGAGGGACGGTCCATAGCAGGACAAATTAGAGCTTTCTCTAAGATTTATGGTGCTGAAAGAGAAAATGTATCTTATTCTTGGCTCACAAAGCAATAGAAATATAGACTTGAGGCTATCAGAGACCTTCTTTTTTGCAATGCAGAATAAGCCTATGCAAAGAGGAAATCTATTCAAAGAGGAAAGCATCCATTCTGGAGATGGAAAAGACTCTGAAAACAATATTCAACATTAAGCTATGACCTGCCGGTATTCAAAATTAAGCTATGACCTACCAGATCCATCTTTGGACTTTTCAGTCATATGAGCTAAATTATTCTCCCTTTTAAAAATTATTATTATTTTTTAATTGACAAATAATAATTGTATATGTTTATGGGGCACATAGTGATGTTTTGATACATATAATGTATAATGATTAGGTCAGGGTAATTAGTATATCTGTCTCAAACATTTATTATTTCTTGGTGTTAGAAATGTTCAGTAGCCTCCTTTTAGTAATTTTAAACTAATACATTAGTGTTCTGTAGGCATCTTACAGTGGTACAGGACACTATAACTTATTCCTCTTGTCTGGATGTAAGAACCATTTTAAGTTAGATTTCTGTTACTTTCAACCAACCAAGTCATAATAAAAAATATACAAACTATTATTTAAATAGTTTTTTTGAAGCACTGAGTATATTGGAGAACTTAATTTCTGATTATAAATCATCTGTGTTGTATCTTCATTGCCTAGAATTACGCCTAGCATAGCATAGGCATTCAATAGGCATTAGCGGAATTACATAATTCATAAACCAAAAATTGACCTCAAAATGTGTCACATAATAGTGCTAATGGAAGAGAAAGTTGAGTGTGTGTGTGTGTGTGTGTGTATGTGTATTCATTGGGAGCAAAAGTACGTAAGGTATAACCATTGTTCCTCTGTTTTAAAGTCCGTAACTACTTTCTATTTCCTGAAGCAATTTAAATTTTTAAATTTTAAAGAAATGAAAATGTTTAGGATATGATTACTTAGTTTCATTTCTGGCTCCACCAATGTTTTTGATAAATATCTCAAATCTCAGTTTCCATACTTCTTCAAGAATAGTCGTTTCTGATATTCTTGCCTGAACTATGCATTTGAGGTTAAATTTAAATAATTTCTGTGCTTTTATAACATAATAATTTTCAATTCTAAATTTTTAATTCAAAAATAATTTTTGGAAATTAAAAGTCATACAATACTTGGGGGAATAGTGTGGATGACCACGGGGAATAAGAGAGAAGCATACTAGCTAGCATCTCTAGAGGCATTAGCAAGGCACTTGAGGAATGAAAGTAGCAGTTACTCTGTAGAATATCTTCATACAAACAACAATTTCTTTTCTTTATTCTATCTTTCTTTTTTTGAGACGGAGTCTTGCTCTGTTGCCCAAACTGGAGTGACGCGGTCTCGACTCACTGCAACCTCCGCCTCCAGGGCTCAAGCAATTCTCCTCCTGCCTCAGCCTCCCAAGTATCTGGGACTACAGGCACAGATCGCCACGCCCGGCTAATTTTTTGTATTTTAGTAGAGACGGGGTTTCTGTGTTGCCCAGGCTGGTCGCCAACTCCTGAGCTCAGGCAGTCCGCCCGCCTCAGCCTCCTGTGTTGCGTACCTGTAAAGTGAAGATTTATTCACTCAAAGATATGTTGTTAGTCATTTAATATAATTACACATTCAAAATATAAATTATTTCAAAAGCAACCTAATGCTTTCAAAGGCTAAGTAAATGTTTTGAGAAATATTCAGGTGAGTCCCACTTGAAAAACTGTATTTATTATACTCATTCCAAAACAACATACGCTTTTAAATAACTTGTTTATTAGGAAAAACAAATGATGACTCTCCAGCTCATTCAGAACACTTTTACGAAAACTGACAGTAATTTGATAAAGACAGCCCTTGCCACACACTGACCTGGGAATGGGATTGAAAATTGGAATAGGATTTGCAGACTTGGCAATTGTGATTCCATGCACCACTGATAGGTTTTGCATCCATCCCATTTTTCCTTGGTCTTTTATTTTTCTTTCATATGTTTTGGTCCCTGAAAAGATCTTTTATTTTCAAATAATAAAGAATGGTTGCTATAATAGCACCTAAAATTTTCAGATTCATCTTAGATCCTCTCATTAATTTTTTTTATTTGACCTTAAGCACAAATAAATATTTTCCGAGAAGATTTTCTTCTCTTAAGCAGAAATCATGAGAGCTGCTTAAATGTACTGAGGCGACCTACACTGAGGTGATTCTATTCAAATGTAATTGTTGTTTAGTAATCACTTCAAATTTAGTTTTGAGTTACTATAAGAATTTGTGCTTATATTATTAAAAGCTAAGTAATGGTATGATAATTTGGTAATATCTGAATTAAAACTTAATTATTATGCATATATCAAACGTGCTAACATAATTCATTTATAGCTCATAGTTCATTGATCTTTCATAGGTGAGAACAGGAAAAGAGTTTCCATCAAATAAAAAATTAACATGATTTTTTAGGTAATTTAAGAAATGGGGCCGGGCGCGGTGGCTCACGCCTGTAATCCCAGCACTTTGGGAGGCTGAGGCGGGCGGATCACGAGGTCAGGGGATCGAGACCATCCTGGCTAACACGGTGAAACCCCGTCTCTACTAAAAATACAAAAAAAAAAAAAAAAAGCCGGGCATGGTGGCAGGCACCTGTAGTCCCAGCTACTCAAGAGGCTGAGGCCGGAGAATGGCAGGAACCCAGAAGGCGGAGCTTGCAGTGAGCCGAGATCGCGCCACTGCACTGCACTCCAGCCTGGGTGACAGAGCGAGACTCCGTCTCAAAAAAAAAAAAAGAAATGAATCCTGGTTATTTTTAACATCTCTGCCAGAAGATGGCCGGAAATTAAGAATTTGTTTGTTTGTTTCTGGCTTGCTTCTACTAATTAACTCATACTACAAACCCAATTTAATAGTCAGAAAAGCAGGGCCTGCCCCCAAAGTGGAATATGTATTCTATTTTCACCTAGGATAATGTCCAATGTATGATATTTGTATTCTTTAGAAATCCAGCAAAATAATATAGACTAATGATATTTTACCCAAGAACTTTGTCTTCCTTTATCAAAATAAAGCGCTTGAATCAATATTTATCTCAATATGTGATTCCATATCTCACTCAGTAATTTTGTATTGCTTTTTAACTTTTCAGTTGAAATCATCTACTAAAATGTAGCAATGATATTATCCTGGATTTCTTTTTTCCATAGAAGTAATTGTTTTTAGTTGCTGATTTTATCAAAATTTCATTTTTGAATGCCAGCAGCACTAATTAATAACATGGTAAACTTAATAAAAATTTAACTGTATTACTCAGTAGGAATAACTGAATCCATTATGCCTTTAGAAATAATATATTTAGGTAAGCAAGCATGCATTCGATTCCAGAGTTGGGTGAATTAGTTTTAATATGGATTGCTGCAATGTAACTCCTTTAGGAAGTTTCTGATCATTGTCTTACATATGATTAGTAAGAAACATATAATAATTTCTTAACCTGAATAATATAGAGTAGTGTTTCTGTTTCTTCATAAATTTGGGATTTGAAAGATATTAGCTATGGAACATTACAATAGATAGAGTACAGCAGTTTAAAAATTATACCTTGATTATGTGTGTGGGACACTATTTTGTTTGTTATATTTGCAATAAACATATGTCTGGAAGCATGCAAGGATGACCTCAACTTCAAATAATCTCGCTGCTCTCATGAACAACTGATTATTGTGGAAATACTTGTCCTTCTTAGTTTAGGCCACTGAGTATCTTTATCCACATCCATGAGAAGTGTGTCCAGCACCACCTTTCATGCCCAACTAAAAGTCACAATGGATGATTTCAATATTTGTTCTAGACAAATTGCATTAATTAATGTGTACTTCGCTCTTTTCCTTCATTTCCTTTTTTGTGGAATCTGATGCCCAATATTATTAACCTAATTTATCAACTGGCTACTTTCTAGGCTTTGGGATCTGGCTCTGTTTCTTAACTTCTGTACTTATCTAAGCCCTGTATCATTGAGTCTTTGGAAATGATGCTCTTGTTTGGAATAACTTTAGGACCCAGAGATGACTCATCTGAACTGAGGTTTAAGAAAAACTGAAAATATAAAAGGACAAGAATCTTGACCAGGACTACTAAAACGGAAACATTAACCTAGATACACGTTGCTTAAGTTGTGTCAAAATATTAAGAACAAATTGGTAGTTACTTCTAGAACTACATTCTAGTTATATGTATATATTTTAAAAACATAGTACTATGTTTATATTTTATAATAGTTAATAAATTACATATAATAATCATAGAGTATAAGCTTAATCTTTTCACCTAAATTTTGGTTTTGCTTAAAGAGTCACTGGTTATAAAGGTCACATTTTGTTATTTCAAAGGACAGTTACTAGAACAGGAAGTTACAACAAACATTTGCCTTGGTTATTCCATTTTCTTCATTAGAAAATACAAATTAAGTATATTTCTTAAATATCTTAAAAATAATGGTCATAAATAAAAATTATATTGTGAACTGGGATAAGCAAAATGCAAAGGAGACTTAAACCCCTAAAGTTCCAACATTTGGAAAAGAGTACATTGTTACAGCTTCCTTTCAAAGACTTCGTAATTTCTCGTAAAAGTACCATACACTTCTAAGGCTAATACTGAGGCAATATACTCCCTATCGCCCCCTGGCGGCAACTACTTTGATTGACAGTACCTCTGTCGTGGAGGCTATTAAACCTTTTGGATGTCACTCCTATGATCCAAAAAGTCCACTTCTTGGTCCATGTTCTCTTACATGTATATTTAGGAACATATATTCAAGGATGCTCATTGCAATAATTATAATGTCAGAAATCACCATTGAGGGCAATTTACAAACATCAGTAGGCATAAGAAAAAGGAAAGATTTTGATGGGGGCAATTATGTTGCATACATTTTGATTAGAAACTGGAACATTAGTTATAAAGTTCTGCTATCAAGAACTACTAGAAATGAAGGATGCCTGGCTGGCCCACTGCTTCAGGGAAGGCTTTACACATGGTGTTGTTACAGTCTGATCTCCAGCCTTTAGGTATGGAACCTGAGGACCTCAAGCTGTCAGCCCTCTTAGATGTGACTATGCTCAGAAGAACTGATTCTCAGTGGCTAATATCACAAAAGAAAGGGACAGATAAACAAGAATGCTGATTTATATACTCACAATGACAGAGACATCTAACTGGATAACTAGCACCTGCTATTTCCCCAGATTCTCCCTCCTCAAGTAAATCAACCTAAGGCAACCAAGTAAGAGATTAGAAGGTTAGTCTGTGTGCACTGGGTTAGAACAAAGGGTCATATATTTAGGGATATTTCAATATATGACTCAGAACTAGTTGAGCTTACTTTTTTCCTGCTTAAAAGATATTGTCACCCAAGTAATTGATAATAGTTTTTAAAGTTAGCCATCTTTTCCCTTTTCTGAACTAAATAAATATTTTCATATTGTATTTGTTTTTTAAAAACAAAATACAAAGCCATGCAGATAACTTCTCTCCTTCTCTTACTACTTAAATTTACTGTGTATTTATATATTTGATATATGTGAAATTATTCAGCTTTTTCTTTAGCACGGGGTGGGGGGATACCGTTGGCTTCAGGATATACCCTCAACAATTTGACTATGCTTTGGAATGATCTGTAGGCCCATTCAAGCTTCATTAAAAAAAACTTATATTCCCAGCCGTTATAGGCTTTGACAAGACAAAAACACCCAGTTCTGACTTTCAAAAAATATACCGCTCAGGAAAAAGAAAAGTAAGCACACAACATTTCTAATTTCCAATGGTAATTGAGATAGGCATTAATATACAAAGGTATAGTAAAATCAAAGAGAAGAAAACAAAACCCCAAAATAGCTGATATTTGGAAAAAGATTTCTAGAGAATAAAGAATTTGAATTGATCTGAAGAAAGAGTAGGAATAAGTTCTTTGACTACCAAAAGGAATGTGCAGTTAGGATAACGTACAAGGGTACACAGTCCTGATTTATGAGAAACCCTGGTTTTCTTGATTAGAACTTAGAAACATCCTAATCTTGTTAGCCTCTCAATTCTAAACCTCTTAAGCAAACCCCGTTTGTTGAGAGGATGAATGCCGTCTTTCATATTTACTAATTTTAATATCAGAGAAAAATTTTTTTCAGCTTCATAGAACAATTTTGAAGGTTTACCTGATTTGGAGTTTTAGTCTATAGTGGAATCATCATAACTAGAACAGCCTATATCTGAATCTCACTGGTTAATTGGGGAGTTTGATATAATTTGAATTCTTAGTTTATTGCCCTATCAAAGCAAATCCTGTATAGTTGGTAACACTGGCCTTCAGGCTATGAAAACTAGAAAAACCCATCATTGATTTATTCAGTGTTGAGTGTGCATATTTGAAATTTTAATAAAAGTGCCACATTTCTACTGTTTCAAAATCCTTCATTACTAGGGTCAGGGTATTACTAATTTTATGCTTTCTAACATTTTAATGTTGAGCCGTGCACAGTATCCTCCCTTTCCTTTATCTTCAGTTGCCAGCTGCAACAACAAAGACTACTTTTATCATTAGCTTTTTCCCCAAAGTGATTTAATGCAGCTTCTAGAAAAAGCATAAATCTTCGTGATGAAAAGACGTTGTGCAACTGAGCCTATACCATTCTGCCATATTCTAAATAATACTAATATCAGAAATTGGTGATAATAAGAATTAAAGTCCATTAGCAAGAAGGGCCTCCCTAAACCAAATATTGCATTGTCCAGGTCACAAAAAATGGGAAGCGGTGTAACAGATTCAGATCAGCATTCTTTGAAAAGTGCTTGCCACCAACGTTTTGCAGAAAATTTTTAGAAAACTTGGTATCACAATAACAGTTTGACTTAAGGACTGTTTCTGTGCCATCGTTTATAACATATAACTTGTATATGACCTATTGAAAGCATTTTTATTTTTGTCACCAATATATTGTAAGTATAATCCAAAGACTTTAAATAATCTTCAGATATATACTTCATAGCATTACATTGTATAAAACACTATAATTTAATTAATCTATTGATATATATATTTAGATTATCTTCCAGTTAGACTATTATAATAATTAAAACTACAAATCCACAGCTTTAAATAAATTCTTGATTGTTTCTCCAAGAAAAAAAAAAAAACTTAGAAGTTGAATTATTAGATTAGGGGTTTAAGCATATAGAAGATTCTTGATATAACTTGTCAAATTGACCTCCCGAAAGTCTGTGCTAGTTTCCACTGCAGTGGCTTTGAATGAATTAAAAAACATACAAATAAAATGTGTCTCATTCTGGCCTCATTGAAAATAGGTGTTGGGTTCTCTATTAAATTTTATTCTCTCAGCTCTCAAAAATCGTAACACAGCTAACTTTAATTGGAACTGGTGCTATGTGGTTCAGCCGATAAGTAAACGTCTTGCTTTATTATTTAGATTTTAAGGCTGTTTGAGCTATGTTATCCTCGGAGAGCAAAAGTAACTTTTATTTTGCTTCTGATTACTACATTTAAATCCTATATTTTCACCTGGCTTGCTGAAATGGTCTGATTTAAAAAATAAATGATTAGCCCTTCAGGGTTTCTATAAAAAAAAATGCAGCAAAATAATTTAAGTTCTCTGTATTTATACCAAACAAAACATATATAATGGTTTTATTTATGGCCTATTGTACTTTTGAAACATTTTGATAAATAGGATACTAATAGAATGAACTGGGGTATATGGTCATAGAACCTGAACGTTTATTTTAGCATTTATCTTTGCATTAGCGACAAGAACTAATTTTCCAAATCCTCAACTGTGACGATTAATTCATGATGTTAGGTAGTTCCAATCAGGCTTCTCTATCTTAAATGATTTCAAAGTGTTCTTTCTGTGGATTTTGGAGGCTTTATCAGAAACATAGAAAAACCTGCTAATTATTTCTGACCCTGACAAGAGTGAGTTTGTTTTCTTGAGCACAATTAGAGATGATGTGTGTGACTAAGGAAGAGGTGCAATTTCCCTGTAACAAGCTGAGCTTTAAAAGGAAAGTACAAAAACTTAAGTCATAAAATGAATGAAAACAACACATATAAACTTGTAGACATTCTTTCAAAACCACAGTCTATTTTTATTCTCAGAATTTCATGGGAACCTCTTTCAAATTTCCACACATAATTTGCAAATGTTTTATATCCTAGTGGGCGGTATATTTATTTAGAGGTCCGGCTTTAATTTGGAGGTCAGGCTTCATATTTATTTATTTAGAGGTCAGTCTTTATATCCTAGTGGGCGGTATGTTTATTTAGAGGTCAGTATAAATTTTTATACTTGGTTTGTATTGACTTATATTATTGGCTCTTCATTTTTTTGTGTTAAAATTATTCAGAGTTAGTATTCATCAATATGAATTTAAACACAACCAAATAAGTCAACAAGCCATATATATACACATATATATACATATATATAAATATATATATAATATTCTTGATTTTTCACTACTTTAGCTATTGCTTACTATAATATAAACAGCATGAATACAATAGCTGTAAAATCAATTATTCTTTCTTAATAATAAGTAAAATGAAGCTTAGATTGTTTAAAATTTGCCTCCAAACATACATGCAGTAAATGATAGACATGAGATTTAACTTCTACGTCTATATTCTGTAAAGTCTTAACTCTTAACTACAAAAAATGTTATATAAAAGCATAAAAATTGCTTCATGGGCTGACAACACTAACAGATCTGTAGATTTTCCAAATGACAATATGTGAAAAAAACAAAAACAAAAAAAAAACCAAGAAGGATCAATCACATTGGTGCTTTCCCAATAGAGCTATCCATTTGCAAAATTATTAGCGAGCATCCAGATTTAAAACACAGCTTCTTTGAGTTATAATAATACTCTTCCCCTCAGCAATACCTATAGTCACTAAGCCTTAGTTTATTCTTTATTATTATTATATAAAATCTTATAACTATAATAATGCCCTCAGCATGTTAGAAATATATCAACTAACTAAAAATAAGTGGTAATTTACATCTACATTAAAAAATCATTACCCATATCCTACCTTCATTCAATAAAAATGTGCCAAATAACTTTAAAATATTTAATGGAATCGTGATCAAATATATTTATTTTTGAAATTCAAATTTGCTCAAATTAATCAAAGGAAGGATAATAAACTTACAAAGTTAAACTAAAAATTTGCAAGCAAGTAATGCTTATAATGTGAATTTCACATATTAATAGCACGCAAAAGTCCTGAAACACTGCCAATTGTTCCATGGAGGTATTTTATGTGGAAATATGAATCTTATATTTTCTAATATTTTATGATGAATATTTTCAAAAGTGCAGAAAAGTTGAAAGAATTTTACTTTTAACTTGTGGACTAACCACCCAGATTCTATAATCAATATTTTGACCTTACTTGCTCCATATTTCATCTGTCTCTCTATTCATACATCAATGCATCTTAGTTTTTATACATTTCAGAGTAAGTTGTAGACATTAGTACACTTTCTCCCAAATACTTCATTGCACATAGTTAATCATTGTTAACTGGAGTTTAATGTTTGCTTATGATTTTTTTATTTTGAGGTAAAAATTATACACGATAAAATGCATAAATCTCAAATGTATTACTCAATGAGTTATGACAAATGCATAAGCTCAGGCAACTGAAACCTCTGTCAAAATACTAAACAGCACCGTCTCCCAGGAATTTTCCTCACATCCTTTCCCAGTATATCTCTAACCCTTCCCCTCACTACCCAGAGATAATCATTGTTCTGATTTTTTTTGCCACAAATGAAATATAATACAGTATGTAGTCAATCATTTGTGTGAGACCTCTTTGACCCAACATAATATGTTTGAGATCCATCCATGCTGTATGAATCAGTACTTAATTCCTTCTTATTGCTGAGTAGTTTTCTCTGTATAAATATAATAGAATTTATCTATTTTCCTACCAATGAATATCTAGACTGTTTCTAACTTTGAGATATTATAAAGCTGCTATGAATATAAATCTTTTTATGGAATTACATACTTTTCATATCTCTTGGAATAAAATTCAAGATTATGGGGTAATGTGTGTTTGGTTTTATAAGAAACTACCAGAATGTTTTCCAAAGTTGTATCATTTTAAAATCTCAAAGTACCGTATGAGACCCCTGATTGCTCCGTATCTTTGCAAACATACAGTGTTGTCTGTCATTTTAATTTTAGCTGTTCTGATGGGAGTTTATTGGTATCTCAGTACCATCCGTGAGAATAGGATATTAAATTACATTTTTCTGAAGACGAACCATTTAGGGCACTATTATAATTACGTATTGCTATTTGTATATCTTCCTTTTTGAAGTGACTCTTCAAACTTTTGTGATTTTTGAAGGGTTGAGTTTTTTTAATGGCCGAGTTGTAGGACTTATTGAAATATGCTAGATACCAATTCTTTGCCATATAAAGTTTTGCAGATATTTTTCCCTAATTTTTGGCTAGTCTATTCATTTTCTGAATGGTATCTTTTGGTAATCAGAAA
Source organism: Pongo abelii (assembly GCF_028885655.2). Classification (NCBI taxonomy): domain Eukaryota; kingdom Metazoa; phylum Chordata; class Mammalia; order Primates; family Hominidae; genus Pongo; species Pongo abelii. The sequence continues at coordinate 114,512,446 of NC_071996.2, forward strand.
TGTTCTTTATATAATCTAATTAATGTTCTTCAAATATGGTTATTTTTTTCTGCATCTTTTGTAAAAAGTTTTTGCCTGCCTCCAAGTAGCAAATATATTTTCCTATTTTTTTCAGAGCTTTACTCCTTTAGCTTTTAGATTTAGATCAAAAGGACACACACGCACACATACACAAACACACAACATTCTTCTTAAGTAAAGAGTAGCATATCAAATATATCAAAATATTTAAAGAGTAATAATTTATGACCAAGTATAGTTTAGCCTGAGAATACAACATTGGGTTAATTTCATTGTGATTTATCACATTAACATACTAAGAGAAAATATCGTATGATCATTTCAATAACGCAAAAAAAGGCATTTGACAAAAACAATTCATAATAAAATGAAACAAACTCTTGCCACTCTAGAAATACGAATGGATTTTCTCAATCTAAAAAAAGCACCTATAAAAAACCTGCAGCTAAATAATATTTAGGGGTGATGTATTGAATGTTTTCTCCCTATGATTTCCAATTTCACATATTTAAAAGTGTCATGATGTGCTAAATACTTCCCAAATTCCTCTTGTTCCTTCTCCAAATTACGTAAATCAAGAATATAAGCAAATAAAAGAAATAAAATGAAGCACATATTGTCTCCAAAATAAGTGGTACAGATAATCAGTACAGAAGGGTTTCATGAAGATGATTGATCACAAATAGCATGGATTTTGTAGATAATATAGAAAATGGAAACAGAGCTGGAAGAATTTCAGAAGTTTCAGAAGAAGGGGAGAGAGAGGCAATAGGGATTGGGTACAGCCTTACAAGGATTTGAGTGGAGGAGAAGAAAAATTGCCTCAGACTGTGGGGCTTTCGGGGATGACCAAAATAAATATAAATTAAGAATAAAATGAGATTAGTCCCGATAAACCCAAGTCAGACAGTTGTGGTTAAATTATAAACATTTAACCACATGTTTATAAGAAGAGCTGACTTTTGAAGACTCCCATTTCACCATTGATGATGAGACCCTGAGAAGGGGAGAGGGTAGGGTCTAGGTTTCTTACTTAAGGCCTCTTCCTAACCCATGATGATGAGGGGCAGGAGAAAATATGAAAGTAGGAAACAAAAATATTTTCAAGTATGTAGAAGTTTAAAACAACATAATTTGCAAATTGATCTAATTGGAAAGACATTTATTACAAGCATATCTGGGTATAACAAAATTTAGCCATTTAGGGTATATACAAATTTCACAGGTTTCAAAGAATAAGTCGCCTGTAGACCTCATTTACTGAGTTTATAGTACATTTAATTTATAAAGTCTATACACTTAAAAATTAAGAATGTCTAAAGAATTCCTTCATCAAAGAAGAAATCATGATGAAAATTGGAAATATATAAAATTGAACATAATGAAAATACCACATATCAGCATTTGCCAGTATAAGCCAAATAGTACAGAAGTAAAATTTGTAGCTTTAAAAATGTATTGTTTGCAAACAAAGAGACTTTGAATATTAATGTACTAAACACTTTTGAGCTCAGAAAAAAATCTAAAAAATGTTGTTAAAGTGAAATAATATATTTTCAAAAAAAATTGAAATATAAACCTAGATAATACAAATTGAGTGTTAAAAAGCCAAAAGTTATGCATGTGGACCCAGCTGCTTGAGAAGCTGAGAGCAGAGAATTGCTTGAGCCTGGGAGGTAGAGACTGCAGTGAACTGTGATGGTACCACTGCACTTCAGCCCAGGTAACAGAGCAAGACCGTGTGTATGTGTGTGTGTGTGTGTGTGTGTATGTGTGCGTGTGCGTGTGCGTGAGAGAGAGAGGAAGGAAGGAGGCAGGGAGGGAGGGAAGGAAGGAAGGAAGGATAGATACATAGAGGAAAAGGGAGAAAGGAAGGGAGGGAAGGAGGAGCCGAAAGTTAGTTTTCTAAAATGACCAAGAAACTTGATATATCTCTGGAAAGACGGCTTAAGAATATTAAAGAGACTATAAATAAGTTAGAAAATAAAGGGGACCATAAGTACAGATATAGAAGATATTAACAAGAAATTATGAAAAATGTATGCCAATAACATTAAATAATTTCAAGGCTGAAATAATTTACTAAAACCAACTTAGGAAAGAAAAGCTTAAATATTCTATAACTATGAAGAAATTAAAATTGTAATTAAAAGTCTTTAAACTCTTTCACATCGATTGCTAGTGGAAATGTGACCGCTTTGGAGAAATATTTGGCAGTATCTTACAAATATAAACACATACCTACCCTTTGAACCAGCAATTCCACTCCTAAGTATTTACTCTCTCAGATGAAAACATGTCCACCCAAAGATTTGCACAAAATGTTTATGGCAGCTTTACTAACAATAGGCAAAACTCTACAAACAATACAAATATCCAACAACAGGAGAGTAGATAAATTATGTTATATTATATAATGGAATTCTACTTAGCAATAGAAAGGAATGAACTATAGGCAACATCATGGGTGAATCGCACAGACATTATGTTGAGTTAAAGAAAATGAACACATTAGAGTACCTACTGTATGATTCCATTCATATGATGTTTCAAAGCAGACAAAATTATTTTTTGGTGAAAAAAATTTAGCAGCTGTCTCTGGATGCGAATGAGGCAAAAAATAACTTTCTGGAATGATAAAAATGTTTTTATATCTTAATAGATTATACTATATCAATTTGTCATAATTATACAATTAGGATCTGTGAAATTTAATGTATTTGAAGATCATATAAAATATTAAAATAATAGGGGGCATGGAAGGAAAGGTATAGATGAAGCAAGAATAGCAAACTGTTGATAGTTGTTGAGCCCGAGTGGTGGGAGATTACTGTATTCTTCCATTGAATTTGTATAAGTTGAAATTCATTTCATATTAGCAACTCTAATTACAAGGGGATCCTATACAATTCATGAAGCGTTAAAGGTAGAAAACTATGATTATTTTAATACATATTTTTAAAAGTCCATAAAATTCATCTTTGTTCTTGAGAACAATTTTTGTGAATGGTAAATAAAAAGGAACTCTGTAACTTAAAGGAGTATCTATCAAAATGTGTAGAAAGCATCAACAATTTCATTGGTGACTATTTAGAAATATTCTCCAAAATGAGAGGCAAAACAGGTATGATCATTATCAACAATTTTACTCAACAATATATTGAAAGTCTTAACAATACAGGAAGTAAACCAAAAAAGACTACAAAATTTTAATGAAATAAAACCCTAATTATTCAGAGATAGTATTATAGTACACATGTTAAATCCAAAATAATACAAAGAAAAAATTTTAGAATTAAGAGTTGAGCGGAGGAGGAGCCAAGATGGCCGAATAGGAACAGCTCCGGTCTACAGCTCCCAGTGCGAGCGACGCAGAAGACGGGTGATTTCTGCATTTCCATCTGAGGTACCCTGTTCATCTCACTAGGGAGTGCCAGACAGTGGGCGCAGGTCAGTGGGTGAGTGCACCGTGCGCCAGCCGAAGCAGGGGCGAGGCATTGCCTCACTCGGGAAGCGCAAGGGGTCAGGGAGTTCCCTTTCCAGGGGTGACAGACGGCACCTGGAAAATCGGGCCACTCCCACCCGAATACTGTGCTTTTCCGACGGGCTTAGGAAACGGTGCCCCAGGAGATTATAGCCCGCACCTGGCTCAGAGGGTCCTATGCCCATGGAGTCTCGCTGTTTGCTAGCACAGCAGTCTGAGATCAAACAGCAAGTCGGCAGCGAGGCTGGGGGAGGGGCGCCCGCCATTGCCCAGGCTCGCTTAGGTAAACAAAGCAGCCCTGAAGCTCGAACTGGGTGGAGCCCACCACAGCTCAAGGAGGCCTGCCTGCCTCTGTAGGCTTCACCTCTGGGGGCAGGGCACAGACAAACAAAAAGACAGCAGTAACCTCTGCAGACTTAAATGTCCCTGTCTAACAGCTTTGAAGAGAGCAGTGGTTCTCCCAGCATGCAGCTGGAGATCTGAGAACGGGCAGACTGCCTCCTCAAGTGGGTCCTTGACCCCTGACCCCCGAGCAGCCTAACTGGGAGGCACCCCCCAGCAGGGGCAGACTGACACCTCACACGGCTGGCCGGGTACTCCAACAGACCTGCAGCTGAAGGTCCTGTCTGTTAGAAGGAAAACTAACAGAAAGGACATCCACACCAAAAACCCATCTGTACATCACCATCATCAAAGACCAAAAGTAGATAAAACCACAAAGATGGGGAAAAAACAGAGCAGAAAAACTGGAAACTCTAAAAAGCAGAGTACCTCTCCTCCTCCAAAGGAACGCAGTTCCTCACCAGCAACGGAACAAAGCTGGACGGAGAATGACTTTGACAAGTTGAGAGAAGAAGGCTTCAGACGATCAAATTACTCCGAGCTATGGGAGGATATTCAAACCAAAGGCAAACAAGTTGAAAACTTTGAAAAAAATTTAGAAGAATGTATAACTAGAATAACCAATACAGAGAAGTGCTTATAGGAGCTGATGGAGCTGAAAACCAAGGCTCGAGAACTACGTGAAGAATGCAGAAGCCTCAGGAGCCGATGTGATCAAATGGAAGAAAGGGTGTCAGCCCCGGAAGATGAAATGAATGAAATGAAGCGAGAAGGGAAGTTTAGAGAAAAAAGAATAAAAAGAAACGAGCAAAGCCTCCAAGAAATGTGGGACTATGTGAAAAGACCAAATCTACATCTGATTGGTGTACCTGAAAGTGACGGGGAGAATGGAAACAAGTTGGAAAACACTCTGCAGGATATTATCCAGGAGAACTTCCCCAATCTAGCAAGGCAGGCCAACATTCAGATTCAGGAAATACAGAGAACGCCACAAAGATACTCCTCGAGAAGAGCAACTCCAAGAAACATAATTGTCAGATTCACCAAAGTTGAAATGAAGGAAAAAATGTTAAGGGCAGCCAGAGAGAAAGGTTGGGTTACCATCAAAGGGAAGCCCATGAGACTAACAGCAGATCTCTCGGCAGAAACCCTACAAGCCAGAAGAGAGTGGGGGCCAATATTCAACATTCTTAAAGAAAAGAATTTTCAACCCAGAATTTCATATCCAGCCATACTAAGCTTCATAAGTGAAGGAGAAATAAAATCCTTTACAGACAAGCAAATGCTGAGAGATTTTGTCACCACCAGGCCTGCCCTAAAAGAGCTCCTGAAGGAAGCGCTAAACATGGAAAGGCACAACCAGTACCAGCCACTGCAAAATCATGCCAAAATGTAAAGACCATTGAGACTAGGGAGAGACCGCATCAACTAACGAGCAAAATAACCAGCTAACATCATAATGACAGGATCAAATTCACACATAACAATATTAACTTTAAATGTAAACGGACTAAATGCTCCAATTAAAAGACACAGACTGGCAAATTGGATAAAGACTCAAGACCCATCAGTGTGCTGTATTCAGGAAACCCATCTCACGTGCAGGGACACACATAGGCTCAAAATAAAAGGATGGAGGAAGATCTACCAAGCAAATGGAAAACAAAAAAAGGCAGGGGTTGCAATCCTAGTCTCTGATAAAACAAACTTTAAACCAACAAAGATCAAAAGAGACAAAGAAGGCCATTACATAATGGTAAAGGGATCAATTCAACAAGAAGAGCTAACTATCCTAAATATATATGCACCCAATACAGGAGCACCCAGATTCATAAAGCAAGTCCTTAGAGACCTACAAAGAGACTTAGACTCCCACACATTAATAATGGGAGACTTTAACGCCCCACTGTCAACATTAGACAGAACAAGGAGACAGAAAGTCAACAAGGATACCCAGGAATTGAACTCAGCTCTGCACCAAGCGGACCTAATAGACATCTACAGAACTCTCCACCCCAAATCAACAGAATATACATTTTTTTCAGCACCACACCACACCTATTCCAAAATTGACCACATACTTGGAAGTAAAGCTCTCCTCAGTAAATGTAAAAGAACAGAAATTATAACAAACTATCTCTCAGATCACAGTGCAATCAAGCTAGAACTCAGGATTAAGAATCTCCCTCAAAACCACTCAACTACATGGAAACTGAACAACCTGCTCCTGAATGACTACTGGGTACATAACGAAATGAAGGCAGAAATAAAGATGTTCTTTGAAACCAACAAGAACCAAGACACAACATACCAGAATCTCTGGGATGCATTCAAAGCAGTGTGTAGAGGGAAATTTATAGCACTAAATGCCCACAAGAGAAAGCAGGAAAGATCCAAAATTGACACCCTAACATCACAATTAAAAGAACTAGAAAAGCAAGAGCAAACACATTCAAAAGCTAGTAAAAGGCAAGAAATAACTAAAATCAGAGCAGAACTGAAGGAAATAGAGACACAAAAAGCCCTTCAAAAAATCAATGAATCCAGGAGCTGGTTTTTTGAAAGGATCAACAAAATTGATAGACCACTAGCAAGATTAATAAAGATAAAAAGAGAGAAGAATCAAATAGATGCAATAAAAAATGATAAAGGGGATATCACCACCGATCCCACAGAAATACAAACTACCATCAGAGAATATTACAAACACCTCTAGGCAAATAAAGTAGAAAATCTAGAAGAAATGGATAAATTCCTCAACACATACACCCTCCCAAGACTAAACCAGGAAGAAGTTGAGTCTCTGAATAGACCAATAACAGGAGCTGAAATTGTGGCAATAATCAATAGCTTACCAACCAAAAACAGTCCAGGACCAGATGGGTTCACAGCCGAATTCTACCAGAGGTACAAGGAGGAGCTGGTACCATTCTTTCTGAAACTATTCCAATCAACAGAAAAAGAGGGAATCCTCCCTAACTCATTTTATGAGGCCAGCATCATCCTGATACCAAAGCCTGGCAGAGACACAACAAAAAAAGAGAATTTTAGACCAATATCCTTGACGAACATTGATGCAAAAATCCTCAATAAAATACTGGCAAACAGAATCCAGCAGCACATCAAAAAGCTTATCCACCATGATCAAGTGGGCTTCATCCCTGGGATGCAAGGCTGGTTCAACATACGCAAGTCAATAAATGTAATCCAGCATATAAACAGAACCAAAGACAAAAACCACATGATTATCTCAATAGATGCAGAAAAGGCCTTTGACAAAATTCAACAACCCTTCATGCTAAAAACTCTCAATAAATTAGGTATCGATGGGACGTATCTCAAAATAATAAGAGCTATCTATGACAAACCCACAGCCAATATCATACTGAATGGGCAAAAACTGGAAGCATTCCCTTTGAAAACTGGCACAAGACAGGGATGCCCTCTCTCACCACTTCTATTCAACATAGTGTTGGAAGTTCTAGCCAGGGCAATTAGGCAGGAGAAGGAAATAAAGGGTTTTCAATTAGGAAAAGAGGAAGTCAAATTGTCCCTGTTTGCAGATGACATGATTGTATATCTAGAAAACCCCATTGTCTCAGCCCAAAATCTCCTTAAGCTGATAAGCAACTTCAGCAAAGTCTCAGGATACAAAATCAATGTACAAAAATCACAAGCATTCTTATACATCAATAACAGACAAACAGAGAGCCAAATCATGAGTGAACTCCCATTCACAATTGCTTCAAAGAGAATAAAATACCTAGGAATCCAACTTACAAGGGATGTGAAGGACCTCTTCAAGGAGAACTACAAACCACTGCTCAAGAAAATAAAAGAGGATACAAACAAATGGAAGAACATCCATGCTCATGGGTAGGAAGAATCAATATCGTGAAAATGGCCATCCTTCCCAAGGTAATTTACAGATTCAATGCCATCCCCATCAAGCTACCAATGACTTTCTTCACAGAATTGGAAAAAACTACTTCAAAGTTCATATGGAACCAAAAAAGAGCCCGCATCGCCAAGTCAATTCTAAGCCAAAAGAACAAAGCTGGAGGCATCACACTACCTGACTTCAAACTATACTACAAGTCTACAGTAACCAAAACAGCATGGTACTGGTACCAAAACAGAGATATAGATCAATGGAACAGAACAGAGCCATCAGAAATAATGCCACATATCTACAACTATCTGATCTTTCACAAACCTGAGAAAAACAAGCAATGGGGAAAGGATTCCCTATTTAATAAATGGTGCTGGGAAAACTGGCTAGCCATATGTAGAAAGCTGAAACTGGATCCCTTCCTTACACCTTATACAAAAATTAATTCAAGATGGATTAAAGACTTAAATGTTAGACCTAAAACCATAAAAACCCTAGAAGAAAACCTAGGCATTACCATTCAGGACATAGGCATGGGCAAGGACTTCATGTCTAAAACATCAAAAGCAATGGCAACAAAAGCCAAAATTGACAAATGGCATCTAATTAAACTAAAGAGCTTCTGCACAGCAAGGGAAACTACCATCAGAGTGAACAGGCAACCTACAAAATGGGAGAAAATTTCACAACCTACTCATCTGACAAAGGGCTAATATCCAGAATCTACAATGAACTCAAACAAATTTACAAGAAAAAAACAAACAACCCCATCAAAAAGTGGGCGAAGGACATGAACAGACACTTCTGAAAAGAAGACATTTATGCAGCCAAAAAACACATGAAAAAATGCTCACCATCACTGGCCATCAGAGAAATGCAAATCAAAACCACAATGAGATACCATCTCACACCAGTTAGAATGGCAATCATTAAAAAGTCAGGAAACAACAGGTGCTGGAGAGGATGTGGAGAAATAGGAACACTTTTACACTGTTGGTGGGACTGTAAACTAGTTCAACCCTTGTGGAAGTCAGTGTGGCGATTCCTCAGGGATCTAGAACTAGAAATTCCATTCGACCCAGCCATCCCATTACTGGGTATATACCCAAAGGACTATAAATCATGCTGCTATAAAGACACATGCACACGTATGTTTATTGCGGCATTATTCACAATAGCAAAGACTTGGAACCAACCCAAATGTCCAACAATGATAGACTGGATTAAGAAAATGTGGCACATATACACCATGGAATACTATGCAGCCATAAAAAATGATGAGTTCACGTCATTTGTAGGGACATGGATGAAATTGGAAATCATCATTCTCAGCAAACTATCGCAAGAACAAAAAACCAAACACCGCATATTCTCACTCATAGGTGGGAATTGAACAATGAGAACACATGGACACAGGAAGGGGAACATCACACTTCAGGGACTGTTGTGGGGTGGGGGTGAGGGGGGAGGGATAGCATTGGGAGATATACCTAATGCTAGATGACGAGTTAGTGGGTGCAGCGCACCAGCATGGCACATGTATACGTATGTATGTAACTTACCTGCACATTGCGCACATGTACCATAAAACCTAAAGTATAATAATAATAATAATAAATAAAAAAAAAAGAAAAAAAGCAAAAAAAAAACATACAATAAAATCACTATTTCTTAAAAAAAAAAAAGAGTTGAGCTAAGGTTGGATATAGAATCAATATGTAAAATACAATTGTATTTTTTGTAATAACAATAAAGAGATGATAATTTTAAAATTCCACTTAGGATGCAACAAAAAATATAAAATACCTAACAATAAATCTAAGAAAATACATGTAAAATATTTGTAGAGAAAACTCTACAACCTTATTAAAAGATTATTTAAAGAATTTCTACAGAAACAAATATTCACAGTGAAATCAAATATCATACAGATGTCACCTCACTCAAATTAATGATGGATTCCATGTAATTCCAATAAAAAGTCAACAGGGTTTTTCCTAAAACTTGGCAAATATTTTTCTAAAATTATTTGGAGAAAAAAGGACAAAATACTCCTAAAAGATAACCAAATGAATATTCGCTGTTGTAGAGTTTAAGACCTACCATAAGTCTATGGTCATTAAAACCATGTGGTGCTACTACAGTGGTAGACAAATGGGCTGATGGAACAAGATACATAATCTGGAAACAGAGCCATTTTGATATTGAAGCTTGATTCACAAGGAAGTAGAATTTTAAAGAAGAGGGTGGAATGAGTGGTACCAGAATAGCTGATTTTCAAAAAATCAAAAGAAAGATGAAATTGGATTCTGCTTATACCATAAACAAAATCAATTCAAAGTATATTACATACAAACAAGTAAACAAGACTTTAACTATTTTTAAAGAATATATAAAGGAGGATAACTTTATGAGTTCTAGATGAAAAATATTTTTTAAATGAGACAAAAATGTTTAAGCATAAAAAAATTGATTACATTAAAATTGAGAGTTTGTATTCATCAAAAGATTGTATTAAAGTTCAAAGAAAAATTATAAAATGGGAGAAGACATTTGTCATACACCTAACTGATAAAGAATTAATAACTAGCATGCATATTTAAAATTTCAATAAAAATTAAAGGTTAAAAACGTAAATAATCATTTCACAGGAGATGAAACACAAATGTCCCTGGCATGTAAGAAAATGTCCTTATTGATTATTATTCAGGGAAATCCAGATAGAAACCACAGTAAGATTGCATCATGTGTATAAAGTTTGTACAAAAAGGCTGAGTGATAGGCTAAATAATGCCCTCTCCTGCCACACCCTAATCTCCACAATTTATGAATGTCACCTTATATGGTAAGGGGAAATTTGGAGATGTGATTCTTTGAGATGAAGAGCATATCCTGGGTTATCCAAGTGTTCTCTAAATACAATCACAATGTCCTTATAGGAGTGACACAAACAGAGATTTTACTACAACAGAAAAGGAGGTGAGATAACAGAAGCCGAGACTGGAAAGATGCACTTGAAGGTGGTGGAGGAAGGAACCATACACCAGGCACTACAGCCAGCCACTAGAAGCTGAAAAAGATAAGAACATTGATTTTCCCCCCAAAATCCTCCAGAAGAAATTAGCCCTACTAGCATCTTGACTTTAGCCCAGTGAAACTGACTTTGGAATTACAGCCTCCAGAATTCTAAGAGGATATATATGTGTTATTTTAAACCACCAAATTGTGATAATCTGTTTACAGCAACAATAGGAAACTAAAAAATACAGTCTGATAATATCATGTGTTGGCAATAATCTAGATCTTTATACCGAGGGAGGCAAAGTGAATTGATATTACTACTGCGTAACTGTCTTGTAAATTAAACCTAGATTTACAATATAAGACCCAGGGATTCTAATCTTAAATGCTGACCCAGATAAATCCTCAAATATGTGACCCAGTAGACATGTACAAAAAGTTTCAAAGAGTTATTGATTGAATAGAAAATAACTGTAAACAAAATATCAGTAGGAGACTAGATAAATGAATGTTGGTGTGTTCAAACAATCCAATAGTACATACAAGTAAAAATAAATAACAATAGCTACTCACACCAAAATGTATACATATTTGATGTCTGTTAAGTGAGAAAAGCATACCTGAGAGAAATACAGTGCCACCATTTTTTAAATCTCAAAGGCAAGATAAAAGAAAAAAGCAAGAGGATATATTTTTAAATTCAATATGGTGGTTCAGTATTGTGATTCTTTGAGAGAGGTAGAAGGACATGAGCAGGGAAGAGCTCTGAGAAAGCTTCACATATGACAATGTGTTCTTAAGGAGTCTGGGAAATTCATAGATGTGATGGCTTTATTGATGTGGCAACTCTGCTCGGATATAGTCCCCAGTTACTCAAACATTTATCTAGGTGTTGCTGTGGAGGCATTTTGTAGATGTATTTAAAGCCCATAATCAGGTGACATAAAGTAAAGCAATATTCCCTCAGGTAATCTGGGCAAACCTAACTGAATCTGTGGGAAGGCCTTAAAAGCAGGTTTGAAGTTTCCCTGGGAGAAAGAGAGAGAAAAAAATCTGCCTGTTCTCCTAGAGGTCTGTTCTGCTCATTATCTCCCCTTCCTGCCTGCCTGTCCTGTGGTTTTGGACTGGCTTAGCCAACCCCCATATCCTGTTAGCCAATTCCTTGTAATAAATAATACATATATCTGTCCTATGAGTTCTATTTCTCTGGCTGAATCCTGACTGATATAATAGATGTTGCTTTACCATTTTCCTATTATGTTATTTACATGTAATGATCATATTCACTGTTTTTGGAGCAGGGTAAAACATCATTCTTTAAATATTCTTCATTTTCTTTTATTTTTCTTATTTTTTGGAGGGGTAACCAGATCATATAAAATGCATTACTGTTTAAAATGAAGGGCTGGGCCGGGAGCGGTGGCTCACGCCTGTAATCCCAGTACCTTGGCAGGCCGAGGCGGGCGGATCATGAGGTCAGGAGATCGAGACCATCCTGGCTAACACGGTGAAACCCCGTCTCTACTAAAAATACAAATATTAGCCAGGCGTAGTGGCGGGCGCCTGTAGTCCCAGCTACTCGGGAGGCTGAGGCAGGAGAATGGCGGGAACCCGGGAGGCGGAGCTTGCAGTGAGCAGAGATCGCACCACTGGACTCCAGCCAGGGGGACAGAGCGAGATTCCATCTCAAAATAAATAAATAAATAAATAAATAAATGAAGGGCTGAATGCTGTTTGATAAATACTAAAAGGATTATGTTATCTAAATGAATTAAAATAATCTCATAATTCTGAAAGAATACTTAAACGAGTTATGTTTTAGATCTATAAAGTACTACACAGTAGTCCCTGAAAATAAGGTCTCATTCTGAAAAGGGAATTTGTTTTTAAAGCATTTATAACTTACAGGTGTCTGGCCAGTCCAATCTCACAGTCTGTTTAACTAAAATATGGGAAGACACAAACATCTCAACTGAAAACACACACACAAACACAAAGTAAAAATTTTAAAGTGCGTTTTTGTCTGAAGTCACTTCACTGAACCTTCTTCTAATGATTGCTAGGAGTTCCTATAGTGCCTCAGCAGTTAGCTGTCACCTGCTCTCAGGAATGTGGCAAACTAAATGCTTGAAAAATCCTAGTTTGAAACCACTCAAGAGGCTAGGAAGGATCAGACCACTGTGACAGTTTCCTAAGGAGGTGGAGAAAAAGAAGGCTGAGACTTAAACATTGCACCATAGGGAGAAACTGTTCTGTAGAATAGGGAGAGCTAAATGAATTAATGCTTTAATTAACCAAAATGAAACTGGAGCCAACAGTTAACTTCTGCAGCAGGTAAGCAGAAGGGAGAAGAGGAGCGTGAATGGAAGAAAGACCTGGTAGAGAAAGTGACTGAGTAGTGACAACGTCATAGTGTCTGACATTCACTGCCTGCGTGGCCTTGGAAAGTTACGCTTCTCAGAACTGACCTCCTACTCTGCCAGAATGAGTGTGCTAATAGTATCCACATCATAGGCAATGGTGGCTTGAGATTTTCCACAGAAGAATGGTTTGTATGGCAATCTAATGGAAGTGAAGAAGAAGATGGAGGATTCTCTTAAGGCTATAAAGCGTACTGTTTTTACTTAGACTTTTTATTTACTGTTTTTTAAGATACAGTTCTAATAGGATTGTAGTGATGAATAATGAGATAATGCACACAGTGCAGTTTGTGTTTGCAGCATGATGCTGGGAAACAAAAACACTTTATAAATTATAGCAGTAATAATTAATACTAATTATTATACCAAGTGTTCTTTTCTTCTTATTTCTATATATATTTGTCAAATGTTCATAACCTAAAATAAATGACTTTAATTTGAATTTGATTGAAATTTATATTATGCAATATACCTAAATATATGAGACAACTTAATATTTGATTTGTAAAGATTTTACTTCTATATTTATAAAAGGTTGACTCCTGGTTTTTCAGAGTGGAAAGCAAAATTCATACAGAGATTCTTTTAAAGCAAAAAACACCAGGTGTTAAAAAATGAAATTAATAGCGCTTTTAAAAACACTTATATATCACTTTCATAGTCTCCATTAGATGCATTATGTACACACTAAATTAGTCAATATTTCATGTTAACAAGATTCCTTATACTTATTCTAGGCATGTGGCCATATTTGTGTTGCTTTTTATCTTCAATATGCCCACATGACAATAAATGATCATTTTGTTAATTTAAAGTGTTGCCGTTTCTAACATTTATCGTACTTTCAATAAAATAATCAGACAGGCTAGGCCAGAAACATATTACCTCTGGAAAATCATTTCAATAACACACAGGCTCATCGGTGGTATACTAACTAGGGTACTTTCTGAAATAATCACTTAGAACATAGCAATTAAATAAAAATATCCCAGACTGAAAATGCGCTCTGAACAGAGAGTTATCGTCATCATCATAATATTAATAATAATCAAATAAGAACTCATACTTCACATGGAAATGCATATATGTTTTCCATGATTTACACAGGCTGGCTGAATTTAGGTAAACCCATTAACTTGGAAGATTCAAAACATCATGTGTAGTGGACTATGAAATGTGGTTCTCATGAAGGCAATCGTGTCAGAAAATTTTATCATAATGAAACTGCTTCTTCTTGAAAATGCTTTATCAGACTTTTGGACAGACTATGTTAATTGCAAAGAACAGTTATTGACTGTTTCTAGAGATCTTATAGCACAGTAATTATTAAGACAAACAAGATGAAATTAGTTATTTATCTGTTTTGTCTTATATTCTGAGTTCAAGCTCTGGAATCATAGGTGCATTATATAGGAATTGGTCATTATATTCACTGATGCTTAAGGACATCATTAGATTTTCTTAAAACTTAATTTCTCACCTTTTAAACTTTCATCACTCTTGTGGATGTCTCATATATTCAGTTTTCTCTCCAGCCTTTCTTTCTCATGTAATTTATCTTTTTGGTATACCATTTAAAAATTATAACAACATTTATATAGCATACTTCTGAGTCAGCATGGCTCCAAACTTTTTACATAAACAAATTTGTTTAATCTTAACAACAATCCTAACAGTAAACATTAGTTTGCTGTTATCATTTCTACTTTATGAATAATGTAAATTGAGGTTAAGACAAAGATAGTATGTGATTTGTCTAAAATCACACATAGCTGATATATGGGTAAGTGGCAGATCCAGGATTTTTATTTACTTTTATTTTTTAAATTTTCAATATGAATTTGATACCATTTAACTATCCAAGGCTAATTAATTGACAGTTCACGTCTACTCTTGTTTTTATATAATACCATTTCACTTCCTTTCCCAAGTGGATTATTTTGAAGCAAATTTCAGACTTATTATTATTTATTTGTAAGTATTCCAGCAAGCATCTCTAAAATATGAGAACTTCCTTAAACATAACAACAACAAACAATTGTCAAACTCAAATTAATAATTATTTCTCAAAATCCAGTCAGTCTTTAAATTCTCATGTTTTTTTGTTTTTCATAAACGTACTTTTCTATTGGTTTGTTTGAATCAGAATCCAAACATATCCACATAGTCTATACGATTGACATGTCTCTTAAGTTCCTTTTAATTCCTTCTTTCTCTGTTTTCCCTCTTTGTTGCAAAAAGCAAATTTTGTTCTCTGGAGTTTTCAGAATTTTGGATTTTGCTGATTGATTTAATATGTCCTCCTTCACTTTGTACTCCCTGTAAACTGGAAATTAAGTCTAGGGGCTTGATACGATTTGCTGTTTTGTATGTTTTTGTTGTTATTGTTTTGTGTTTTCGGTTGGCTTGGTTTGGTTTGAAAAACTGTGCCATAGGTGTAGATCCTGGGCTTGAAACCAGTCTGGCTTCAGAGTCTGTGCTCTTAATGACCTCACTACATATCCTCATAAATATTACACGCTCCTTCCATTCTTATTTGTGACTTTATTGACTCTCTTTCAAGAAGCCTTCCATTATACCAGCAGACTGTCACAGAACCTTAGTCCTCCATTGTCCATAATACCTTACTTACTTTGTATGTCATCTCTTTTGTAGCATTTTTCACATCCCAAGATATTGAAAAAAAATGTTAATATATCTCATCACTGGTAATTTGAAACAAAGGAATGTGTTTTGATTTTTGTATTTGTAGTATCCAGCTAATATCTGATACATAGTGATAAATAAACATTCATGAAAGAAAACGTGTAAGTGAATACTTAAGTATAGGATTGACTGAAGTAGAATTGCTTAAAAATCATAAAACAGCTAAGCATAGAGGAATTAAAGACATAAGGTGGAAGATATCCATTTAAAATAACAGCTACCAAAAAAGTCTCCAAACCCAGGATTCTAATCCAGAATCCCAAGCAAATCATGAAGTATTTTTGACATGTTAGAAGAAAAGAAAAAAGTAAAAGCTGTCTATGAGGGTAACTTTTTGGAAACAAAAGAAAAGAAAATTGATTAATTTAAGGAAAGCAAAGTTCATTACAAATAAAGAGCCCAGAGAAGTAACAGCAGGTGAGAGTAGCAGTGTTGGGAAAGAGAAGGCACTGAAGCAGCTCGCTGGGGCTGAGACAGGAACTTCAGGAGTGGTCATAGTGTGGCCGCTGGAAAGGAACTAACTCCAGAGCTCTGCTTTCTTGGCACCCTGATCCAGATTCGATTTCCAGGGAGGGATCAACCAATCACCCACATTTGATCTTATCCTTGACCTTGGACTGGGGAAGGGTGGGGCCCCCGACTTGAGGTCCCACTGAACTGTATCCCATGGAAAATAGACAATTCCTCCAAAGGAAAAGTGATGCTGTTAAGAAGGAAAAATGTAGTTTAAATTCCTCTATAAAACTCCCAGCACTACCAATATTTCCAAAGTATTTCTGAAGTGCCTGTGCTGAGGATACAGCCAAGAACTGGACAAATATGAAACCTGCCTTTATGAAGTTAATAAAAAGCACAAGCATGTAATAGTTCCAAAAAGGTAAGTGGTTAAGTGTTGTAGAAACATAACAGGAGTAACTGACTCAATGTGGGTTTTCAGAGAGGCCTCCTTGAAGAATAAACATATGATCTGGATCCTGAAAGATAATAAGGGCCACCTAAGTAATGGAGGGGTAAAGGGTGTACCCAGGTAAAGGAATAAATTGGGTCAAGTTGCTCAGACAAGACAACAGTGTTCTTTTATTAAACAGAGATAAGCCCAATGTAGATATAGTGCAAAAAAAACCCCACAAACAAACAAATAAACAAACTGAATTGTGCAGCCAGGAACCCATAGAGGAGCCAGGCTAAGGAGAATCCTGTGAAGATTTTGAATTTCATGCCAGTAACAAAGAGGAAATATAACAGGCTTCCAAATGGTTATGTGGCATACAAATTTTACAGCAATCAGTATGGCATCAGTATAAAGAATGGCTTGTCTAGAACAAGAGTACAAATAGGAAGATTAATTCAACTAGTGGCAATGGGAATCTAAATAAATGGGCTGATTTAAAAAATACTGTTAAGGCAGAATGAGCAGAACAGATTAAATGGATGGGGCTAAGTGGGAAGAAACTAGTCAAAAGACCATCATTTCTGGCATGAGCAACAGGGTAGAGGGTAAGGGTCATTTGCTGAGATAACTTATACTAAACAAACATCAAGGGTTATATAAGGAATGTAAAGCACCTTGATTCAATTAGTCAACAACCAAGTAGAGATGCCAAGGAGGGCATCTGGAAATATATACCTGGAGCCCAGGAGAGATGTTTTTGCTGCAAATACAGAGTTAAGAGGTCTTAGTAGTAGAGATGGTAATCTGAGACATAGGACGGAATGAGTTCACCCGGGGAAGAACATACAAAGGAAAAAGAAAAAAATAACTTTGCTCAGAGACATAAAAAAACAACAGTTAAAACATTTGGTTGCACATTTCGGAAGGGGCAAAAAAAGATGGAGGGGCAAAAAAAGATGGAAGAACAAAGACTGAAAAAGAAATCCAAGCGTGTGTTAGGGTAGATTGAGGAGAAAAGGTTGAGACAGGAAACAATTAGCAGTATTGAAGAATACTTGGAAATCAAGAAAAATAAAGATTAAAAGTTGTTGGATTTAATCACATAGAAATAATTGTCAATATGAGTGAAGAAGATTCAGTAAAGTGTCGGGATGGAAGCCAAATGGGAGAAAGTTAAGGGGTTGGAGGTGATATAAGCAAAAAATATTGGCAATTTGTTTAGAAGGTTTGTGAAAAGAAGGTAAGAGGAATAGGTGATGATAAAGAAATTTTAGTTTTGTTACCATTGGTAGTTGGAATTTTGAAAGCTATTATTATTGGTGCATTGGAATGTACAAGTTATTACCTTTAAATGAAAAAACTACTTCAGTTGAATTACCTTTATATCTTATGAGCCATTTTGTTTTACATACATGATCTTCAAGTTTTGTAACCCAGAAGAGCTGCCCAAAACTGGGATTGCAAATAAAATCTTTTGCAACACAATTCTTCAGGCAGCTATTATATAATAGACTTGGCACTTGCGATGATACCTAAGGCTGAATCTGGACTCAGCAAGCAAGAATGCTATGACTGATTAGCCATGTCTGCCATTAGCTCAGAACTAGGAACTGATCCTGCCAAATACGTGCTGACACCAACCTAGAAGTTTCACTTGGCAATACAGCCCTTCTCAAAGAACTGGTTAGGTGATACTTAAGTCAAAATTAGTTTGATATAAATTCTCTTTATGTCTCAAATCCTGTTTATGCTCAACATGATATGATATGTGTTTATTAACACAGGGCCTATCTTTTGGTTTTCATCTAATGATACTGTCTCTTTGTATTTTGACAATATACTTTTGTAGAGCTGTCTGAATTTATAATTATGTTTATTAAAACTCTGTACATTTACATAGTGGTTGAGGCATTTCATATACAACAATTCTATTAACTTTTCCATGTTAGCACATAAATTACTCAAATTACACATTACTCAAATAAATATGTCCCTCTCTGAAGAACAGCTGATTGCAACATGTTACATCTTTGAGAAAAATGTCTTTTTGCAGTTCAGTTGAGATTCACATGTGAATATAGACCCCTGAACTACAGATTACATACACCTCATTGTCAGTGCTGCAACAGGGGTCTGAATGTGTTGCTTTTATCTCCCTATGGGTGAAGAATTATGGCAGCCAAAGAAAGGCAACAGAGAAATAAGCAAAGCAGCAATTTTAAGAGAAAGCATTCAATCTGAGTGTTAAATCTGAAAGGACAGAGCCAGAAAAGAAGGAAAAGATGTAGGGAGAAATCCCAGACTATTAATTATTTTTGTTGAAATTTTCCTTTGCCTTGACAGACATACCCCAGAGGTCATGTTCAATCACCCCAAGAACAGTACAGTTGGACCTCATTGACAAGATAACTAATAGACAATTAGGGTACAATGGGGGTCATTTATTTTCTTAACATGTCTCTAATTTGCCAGTCAGTCGAATCTTTAGAGGAATGAACTCACTGTTAATGGGTCTTTTTGGTAGCTATACTGTGGAACCTAATATTTTAGATTATGAAAAACAGATGAAGTAGACAGTGAACTTTTTTAAAAAGGCATATATTAAATTAATTAGAGACATAAACTGCTACTCAATCCAAATGCTATTAGAAAATTTCCATAAAAGAATATTTCACTTCAAAGAGTTTCAGATGTTACTATCTCTAAGAGCATCTTTCCGAGATTTTGTTTCATTTTGGATTTTAAAAACTGGATATTGAATAATATGAGACTAATTTAAATAAATGTATGGTGAAACAAGGCTCCAGGAAAAATGACTTATCCCATGGATGAAAACAACACAGAAGCAAGGTTGCATTGAAATTTGAAGGACTCAATTATTTTAATGGGATAGTGTTGTGTGTGAATATAGGTCTAAGTAAAACTGATTTCACTCATAATCTGCTGTTGATATTTTTATGATTGGTTTCAAAGGCACAGTCATAATGATAAACCAGTACCTTGAGTCCTATGAGCTGAGCCACTTAATAGAAACCTATAAATAAATAGGATTCATAAAAGATTTCTGTCTGCATATATGAGATTATTGGATTTGAGATCAATGAACTTTTTTTCACCATATTCACAAGTCATTTGTAACCACTGGGAAACTTATTTTACTAAAGAAGATCAATATTTTCTAGAAATGTAAGAGGCACCCATGTTGATGTAAAAAAAGGAAATAACATTGAGGAAATAGAGTTCTTAGGAGAAATGCAATGACCAACTTTATAGAAGTTCAAAAATGTATCACTTACCATTTTTTAGGAAAGTAGGGGAAGATGGTTTGTTCTGTAAATGTCCAGTACAGAGAACTATCAGAAACATTTTACCCCAAAGAAAAGTTTGTAGTGTGCTCTTCTAACCAAGTGCCTACATATATCAAACACTTTTCCTAATAGCAGAAAAAATGAATGCAATTGTCACAATAAAGATGCTATTATGGAAGATATAATTTTTTTAAAAAAGGAATTATGAAAGGAATTTTCCTTTAAAATAGATTAAAATTACATATTTATATTTATATATTATTTTTAGTTATGGCAAGCACCTGATTTGTCAAACTTATCAGACAAGTGGTTATTAATCCTTTCATTTTGGTATGCCTGATTCTATAGTATCCTAGTATTCTGTGCTTTTTCTTTGAGCTGTAAATTATCAGAAAAAATATTTATTTTCTTTCTTAAAAATCCAGTCGCAGAATCATTGTGTGATGTGGCATGGAGTCACTAAACAATTGTAATACAAATCAGTCCAGTAATTTTTATAATTAACAAGTTCTCTTTACATTCTATTTTCATAAAATGTTTATATACTTTTTTTAAGCACAAAATTTTTTTGTGTTTTGAGCAGAAAGTCAAAAAGTCTGCATTTTTAAGATAATCGATCAAAATAAGAATAAAAAGAGATTAAGTCACAGGTATCTTTTGAATCTTGAGTCTTTTGACCCATGAGTAACTTATGGTTAAATATTAATGATAATTATATATTTTTAAATAATCTGGCCCTGCTCACAATACCCCATGAAAACAAACAGGTATCAATGTCACTTCCTTCTTATTGTAAATGCAGAAAGAAGCAAACACTGAAATCTCACAACACTATTCTTGAGTTTGTCCCTAGGGATTACTTTATGTAAAAGAAATACTGATGCTAAAAGTAAAAATAAAAAAATAAGAAAATAAAATCTGCCAACATGCATGCAGCCGGGGGGCCAATAAATTTGAATATAGGTCCTAAATTCAGATCCTAAAAACACATGCTCTTCCCTCTATGTCATGCTTGATATCTCCTTTGGTTTTCCTCACCTTGTACACCACTGCCATATTCCTTGCTATGATTCTGTCGAAGATTCTAGCCCCAGGCTCAAAATTTCCATGGGAAGTTTAATATATACTGAAAGGAGAAAAAAGCAAAGCAAATTCAAGAAAAAAAAAAAAACAAAACTCATTTTTATAAAAATGGAGGTGCCTGGTTCTATCTTTGACTATTTCTTGTTTATGTTTTCTAAGATCAATTTAATTTAATTCCTAACACCGATGTTACCCTGTTTTATTTCATATGCTTTTCTATTCTAAAGGAGAATTTGCCTTGAGAGAATCATAGAAGACCAAGTAGATCAAGACTGGAGATAACTTCTCCTAGTTTCAAGATCTGCTTTATTTTAAAAAGTTTACTTCATAATATATAAATAATTGTTTAACTATGATTGGGTACCACACTTGGACTTCCTTCTATGTGTGTCTGAGAACATATATATATATAGATATATAGATATATTTTCTATATATGTAAAGCATACATATATGCTTTTTACATATATATATCTATATATATGTAAAGCAAACTACTTTTCATTTTGATGGTAAAATACAAAGCTCAATTTTGCTTATTAGTCAAAAGAGAACAGGGAAACAAATATATAAAATCAGTTTTATCAAACTCAATAAAATTGTATTTTGTCTTATATACAGATGCTTATGAAAATATTTTCTTCATCTATGAAGTTTGTTAAGCAAATAAAAAATTAAAATTGTATTGTAAAGGCATACAGGTTAACTTCAGCAGTAGCCCGTTTTGAAAAATCATAAAACTGGAACTGAAAGGAATGACGTTCTGTTACAATAAAAACATAATGATATTTGAGGAAACTAAAGAGCTCTAAAACAACTATATAGACATCATAGCATATATTGTATGAATAACTAGTTATCAATAATATGTAATCTTACAGAATATAGTTTTTAGATTTATATGGTATAAAAAGAGAAAGCCTTTAACTGATTTATCTTTAAAATGGAAAATGAAAATTCAGCTGAGTGTCATATAATATTGCATACAGCAGAAAAATAGCAGATATTTTTACATCTTCCAATTCTGTGATTCTTATATGATAAGAGGAAAAATACTCAACCAAAAGTGAATCACCATTTTATTAGATAGTTGTTTGGATATTTGAGGGTCATATTATTCTTTAGTGTATATTTCTAAATTATTAATTTCACTATACTTTGGCCTTAAGCTAGTTTAATAATTTGAGGTCACAGACACATTTGCAAACCCTCTATTCCCAGAAAAATGTAGATGTATGCATGCAAAAGACACTGTATTTCAAAGGGTTCTTGGAGGTTTAGGTTTAGAATCTCTGGATTAAGCCCTAATTTAAATATGTCACCCCTTTGAGTAGAAATATTTATCAAGCAGCTTTTTAAAATTTTGTTGTTTTGTTTTTTGTTTCCTTATGATTTAAAGAAGATAAAAAGACAATATTGCATTTTCCTCTTCAATGTGGTAAATAAGCAATATTATGCAAGTTGTACTCTATACAAATCTTTTAGCAGTGGAGGTGAAGATGGATGAGGATTGAAATCAGCAAACCAAGAGCCCTGTAACTAAGCTGGAGAAAAACAGTACTTTTCTTTCCTATTTGCCCAGAAGGTCTCCTTTTCCACCAAGCTTGTGTTAGTTGCTGGCCTGCAACTAGATCCTCTAATTTGACTATTTTTGTAAATCAGGCATAGAGAAATCTTACATGTATACAAATTATTGTGCATATACATAAACAACGCACAATGAGAGATTTTGGAAATTAAAAATTAAAAACTCATTATTCTGGGAGTAGTTTTCATTCATTCCCTTCAAACTCATTTTCATTCTTAGGGAGACGGTACTTTCTTTGTTCATATTTTCAACTTGCTATTGATGATCAAGATATGACAAAGAGAAATTTTCCAAAACAAATTCTCTTTCTTCATAGCAAACATAGTCTAACAGTGAGAGGTCATTTTTAGTTAGCAGGAAAAAATATTTTGTATTCTACACAGCTCTGGACACAGACTACTCTTTATAACCTAAGAGGAAAGAGACTTGAGATCCCTTAAGGGGGAAGAGAATTTTCTTTTAACTCTTGCCTATATGTGTGTATGTAGGTTTTGCTTCTCTTGCCCACAGGGATTTGGATATTTAGTCTACATCCTACTCTTCACGTTGATTAGCTGTCCTGGATCAGTGCTTGTTGGAATAATGTTTGACATCCCTGGGAGCTAAACCTTCCTCACGTAGGAAAGCACATTTGTTCCTTCTATCCATGTCCCCTGACTCAGTCACCGTTCTCTGGTGGTTTCTATAAGGCTGAATCCTTATGAGTCCAAATAACATCACTTTGCCACCTTAGTTAGGATATCTACTCAAGCAGAGAGCCCTAGTCAATTGGGAAAGTGCTGCTGGATTTACAGAAGATCAAGATCTTCACATAAAAAGGAAACCTTTCTTTCTGTTGCTTCAAGAGGTTTTTCTTCAACCACAAAGACCCTGGATGCTATTAGGCTCTGAGGTTTTTGATTATGTAAGCAGCTGTTTATCATTTCCTTAGGAAAGAATTCTGCCATGTATCTTTAATATGCATTGTCTAAATCAGAAGGTTTTTTAATACGCTACTACAAATTCAGCTTTGCTACCATGTGCTCACTAAACATGCAATAAACATTTATTGCTGCTGATGAGTTCAGGAACTGGAATTTGCTGAAGCCCACTGTGATCGACAGCTGCCGAAAAACTGAATGTAGTCATTGTTTAGCACAAGCTCCCATGTGCTGCAAAAATCTGGAGAGGCTACCAGAATGACTGGTGTATGGCTCGCTGCCCTCAAATACCAGGTGTCATAGGTTAAGCCTCCCTTGTCCCAGTCCAGACCAGACTAAGTGAAGCAGAGTTACCGTTGTTGCACATGCTCTTGATTCAAATGCATGCTGAGCTTTCCCTGATCAGCTTGTTCCTCTGGGCGATATCACAATTTCATCTTGTTCAAGCTGTCTACATTCCTGTTTACTTAGGTTTGCAAATAGAACTTTAGCACTCAAATTAGTACTGACAGAACAACCTGCAAGTATTCTAAATCCTCATTTGCCTTCATTCCAAGGGACAGCACTCTATTTTCAAAGCAATATTGTTTTATATCAAAATTGTTCTCGTGGCTTGAAAACATAATGACATAGAAATGCATGGCATGAAAACCCTGCATTCCTAATTTCAAATGCAGTCATCTAGGTGTTAAAATCGACACCAAAGGGCATCTAACTCTTTGACCAACACTGCTGTTTCTTTCTTTTGAACTGTCTGTTTTTCTCATAGGGCACAGAGGTATGTGTAAACAACAGAAAAAAAAATATATTTTTAAGATAGTAATTCAGTAGTGCGTAGGAGTGATTTTTTTTCCCTTAATATATAACCAACACTGACCTACAAAATTCTTTTCTGCCAGTGTTCTGGTTCAATTGCCTGGAGACTCAGTGTCATGATTAGCTGAGAATAAGTTCCACTGCCTATAATTGGCAGGACTGGAGGCAGGATGGCCAATGAAAAGAAATCCTAAGGGGAGTGAACTGCTTCTTATCCTAACTCAGTTTTATTAGATGGGAAATCTTGGGTAAGGTCACTAAATCATAGCCCGCTTCCCTTTCTAAACAATGGTCAATATGTACGAGAGCAGTAGTTCTCACCCCTGACTACATGTCAGAATCACCTCAGGAGCTTTTACAAAGTAATATACCTTGGTGCCATCCAGACTAAGTTAAATCAGAATTTCTGGACATCGAGCCTGGATGTTGGTATGATTTAAATGTCCTATGGGACCCTATAGTTCACTAGATGAGCAGAATCGAATATTCTATTTATGCAGACATACAAACAGCCTTCGCACAGGCTGTCAGGGTTAAGTGGTGCCTCCAATTCTTAAGACTTTTTGGGATACTCCATCATGAATAGGCTTGCTTCTCATTCGAGTTTTCTTTGCATTCACTTGGTATTCACCTTTCTCTTCTCTGCAAACCTCCATCCACTTTCTGGCTTTTACAAATTAGTTTTCATCTCTTATCTGCTCTTATGTCCTCATTTGAAGGATTTCTATTTCTTGTTTTTACTTTACTGACATTTTAATGGTGTCTTGAGGAAGAGTAGAGATCTAAGTATTCAATCCACTGTGTTTAGCCAGACATATTTCCTTCTCTAAGTATCAGTTTGAATTTCTCACTTGTTTGGAGAGGCTTGGTTCGATGTTCTGTTTTTTTCTGATATGCCAAATCTCTAGCATCACTCCAGAGCTCAGTTGCCACCCATCTGAGAAAAATATATGATGCATCGTTCACCCTGATTTTCCTTAGAGTCAGCAACTCACCTGTTGCATGATCTTAGTCTCTACAGGCTTTCAGGGTGGAGGAACTTGCCACATTCTTCCAGAAGCATTCATCTCTCTTTGTACGTCTGTCCCACCTCCCTAAATATGTCAGTGCCCTCTCTTTTGTGTGCCCTTCACAAATCTTACTCCTGATCTTCCTCATGAGAGGTCTTGCAAAACCCCTACATATAAGCTGTGTTATAACCAGTTTAAGGGAGAAATAATAACAATTCAAAAAGATTTAAGAAAACAGATTATTTTAAGAAGGGGTTTCTTTTAAATGGTTCCAGAAAACATTCTTCTCTATCTTAAACAAATATTATAAAGATGAAAACGAAGAAGGACCTAGAGTCCTCCATGACTTTTTAGTAAATGAAATCAATAAGACACGTGGCCAAAAAATTTAGAGTTTAGAAAGATACAACATGAAATTTGAGTTTCCATCACCACCTACAAGCCTCCACCCCAGGGTTAACCACTATTAACTAAGTTTTTACGTTTTATTTCTTAGCATATTCATGTACATATAAATATATACTTCTATATATCTATATTAATAGCAGTATCAATCTTTGTTACATAAAACAGGTTGTACTACTAACTCTACTTTGCAGCTCCCCTTTTTCATTTAACATAGCATAAGTCTAGAAATAACTCAAACCTGAATGTTCTATTTGATGACTAGAAATGTCTACAGGAAGTGGACATTATAAGGAAATGTACAATATGTGAACAATATGATTTTGTCTTTGAAAATCTGAAAGGTTTTATGAAAAGAAAACTTTTCAATAAAATTATAAACTTCTTTCTCAAGTCATTTCTCAGTGTCAGTTTAATTATAATTTTAATTACCATTTTCTGACTTTTTTTCAATGTGAGCAGTAATGAAAATTCAGATGGATGACTGATGCCACCCCTAGAGATATACCTGAATGCAGCTCAGAACAAAATCACCCTGATCAGTAAACACTTTATTAAACTCACTGAAGCTTAACGACTTCAATTGTTTTTATCATCACATATGTCATTAAAAGCATTCTAATTTCATAACTTTAACAAAAGTAATTATTTTCAACTTCAACATTTTGAAGCTCTGACAGTACCAAAAAAATAAAAACAAGCTGAAGACAATCTACATGCTTAACCATATTATAAGAGATTCAAAATTCTGCACTGTAGTTAGCAATTTATTACTATTTTATGCTATATATGTGTGTGTATGTGATGTGTGTGTTAGTCATGGTTCTCTAGAGGAACAGAAACACTATGAATTGGCTCATGTGAAATCTGATTGCTGGAAGTCCCAAGATCTGCAGCTAGCAAGCTGGAGACCCAGGAAGGCCAATGGTATAGTTCCAGCCCACATCCAATGTCTGACAGCCAGGATAGCTGATGATATGAGTTCCAGTTTGAGTTTGAGTCTAAAAACAGAAGACATATGGTCCCAGCTTACAGTCAGGCAGAGAGAAAGAGGAGATTATCTCTTTTCCCCTTCTTGATCTATTCAGGCCTTCAACACATTAGATGAAGCCCACTTACATTGGGGAGTGAAATATCCTTTCTTAGTCTATGGATTCAGATGTTAATCACTTCCAACAACATCCTCAAAAATACACCAAGAATAATATTTAACTAAATATATGGGTACCCTACAGACACATAAAATTAACCATCATAACATATTTATATATATTTGTATACAAATACATATACCATATAGCGCTTCCTTATTAGATATATACATTTGTGTGTAAGTGTATATTTTTCAGTTCTTCTTAGAGAAATAAAAGTGGAAAATATCAGAGAGTCAGCTTATCTTTTTAAGATATTCTCTTATTAGTCACACAATTTTTTCCTGTTTCAAAAAATCAATATACTCTAGAATTTTTAAACCATATATATGATTCTATTAAATCAGTGATTTAAAGAGTTGATCTGTTTAAACTTGTAGGAGTGGATGCCAACCAGATATCTCATTATGGTGGATGCGGAGACCTACTTTCATCCTGTTTGTGAATTTTTTTTAATGTATAACTACTTCACATGTAAAAATCTGTTAAGCCTGCTGGACTGGAATGTCCACTCAAATACATAAAGAAGAAGTTTTGATTTTAATAAAATACTACAAAGGCATACCCTTTTCATTTAAAATTGTAAAGAAAAATATTCGAACTATTAGACACTGGGAAACATAGAATTCTTTCTCGCCAAGTCAGAACTGGATCTTTGTCATCCACAGTCAGAGACAAAGAGAGATTTTAGTGATCACATTATAGAAATTTAACATCTCTGAGGTTAAATAACTATTTTTTTACGAATAAAAAAAGTTTTTATTTTACCCTCACGTATAAACTGTTAAACAGTTCAATTCATCAGTTAACTCTTGAGCGCCCATACCATGCCTAAGACATGGCTAAATTTGCTGGGGTAAACTAAATAAAAGGGTGTTCTCCTAGACTTTACAACCTGAGCTGATTGCAGAAATTAGATTTAAATGTATTTATTTAAGAGGAACATTAGAATTGCAAATTTTTTATTTATGCCAATAGACCAGAAAAAAGAGCAAAAATAGACAAGGTGCCCATCCTTGCAGAACTGATAGTCTTATTCTCACTTATCTCCTCTCCTTTTCCTACTCCAAGACTCAGTCATCATAGCTCTGTTTCCTTCCTGGACTCTACCCATACAGCCACAATCTATCTCCCTTTTAATGAAGAGCAATCCTCTAAAGTCATGTGGAAAGTCATCAGGGAGGCCATCACTAAGCTTTGTGAATGTGGAAAGGGGCTGTAATAAATAGGGATTTTTTCCCCCTTTCTCTCCTTGCCTCTCTTCAATTCTGTTTCTATACTGTGTGTATATGTAATGAATACATTCCAAAAGCCTTAACATGAATCCCTTGCTTCTGGGCCATTGATTGAAAGTTATATGCATCTAGGTAGAGATTACAAAATGTGGACCCTTCTTTTTTGGTTTCCAAAGTCCAAAGGGTAATAAAAATATGTGATAACTTTAAAATTTTCAAAGAAAGTAGGATAGAATTGAAAAGCTGTGGTTATAAGAGTCTATGGTCATAACTGAGTTTCTGACTATATTGGAATACAACATTAACAAAGTAAGAATGAAGGCTTGGTGAAAAAATATCCCTTCCTCATCACTAAATGTGTAGGAGTCATATGCCTTGATTTGCAGATATG
The DNA here is from genome assembly GCF_028885655.2 of Pongo abelii. Classification (NCBI taxonomy): domain Eukaryota; kingdom Metazoa; phylum Chordata; class Mammalia; order Primates; family Hominidae; genus Pongo; species Pongo abelii. The sequence continues at coordinate 114,541,131 of NC_071996.2, forward strand.
CCTTGGCTGTGTTGTTTCTGGTTGATGCTGTGCTTGCAACGAAATCAGCTGTGATTAATTAACTCCATTAGGAAACTCAAGTATGAAATATTTCAAATCAACTCTAAGTGCATATTTGAAAATTATAAATGGTTTTAAACTTTAAAGCCAATCCATTATCTTTTCCAGAACTATGTTTCCTGCAGTATTAATGTTGCTTCCAATTATGCACATTTTTGCACATGACTATTAACTACAGATTTTACAAGGTAAAGTCTCAGGTTCACGTTTGCAGTTTTAGGATGATTTATCCTCCATTTCTCTTCACAGAAACATTATGGGCATAATACATAGAACTTACTGTCTGTGGGTTCGGTACCACCATTCTTTCTAGTTTCTCTCATGTTTCTATGATTTGCCTGTCAGGTCTTCAAGAAACCTTGCTTATGGAAGCAAAGATGACGGACAGTCCTAGCTGCTGCCCCTTTGAATTCATGACTGCATTTGCACCAAGGTCACACTTTCCCTGGACTGTTCCCAGTTAATGACTGAGCATGGTACCAGTGACCACCCATTGCTGCCTGCACATGACACATCCAAAGGGTAACCTGTGCTCAGGGACTTCCCATTAGTCTGGTCTAAAGTTTTGAGAAGGGCACTGCAGTGTGAGATTCTTCCTATCCAACTCTTCCTTATCTCTTCTCTTTCATAGGTGTCAGATTCATATCTTCATATGAAGTCTCTCCCTCCTAGTACTTCTCACTTTCCCCTTTATCCTTTACAGATGTTTTCCTTAGCAAACATCTTTAGCCTTTAATTCAACCTGCGTCTTGGAGGACCCAAACTAGCACTGTCTTCTTTGTAGAAGTTTCTTCAACTGCCTCTTAAATGTTGATGTTTCCCAGGGTTCTAGCCTCTGTTCTTTTTCTTTCATATCGTAATTCATTTTAGTTACTCCAATATATACAACATAGCATTTATCTGTTAGTATTTTCCAGATTTTTATCTCTATCTCACATCACTTTCTGGACAACCAGAACTGTCTATACAGCTCACAACTAGATATATTCACTCAAAAGAACTATAGGCATCATAAAACCAACATATTATAAAGTGAGTGCATAATTACTCTTTAACTCACCAAACCCGTTCTTTCTGTTACATTGCCTAACTCAGTAAATTTTATCACCATCTGCTGGGAAACACTCCGTTACTCAAATCAGAAAACTGGTATTCATCCCTGACATATTTATTCCTTCATCCTGCCAATCAGTCATTACAGTCTGTCAGTCCTTCCCTATTAGTGCCTCATGGCTCTATTCTTCTCATGCCATGTCTTAGTCAGCTATTAAGTTAATGTTCGCAGAGAAGAGGAAGCTGAATACCAAGTGACTATAAGGAGGACTCCAATGAGAAGCAAGCCTAATCATGATACAGAATTTCAGAAACTCTCAAGAATTGGAGGTACCATTCATCTCTGACATTTCATGTGAGGCATGGGATGAAAACAGAGATTCTTTGACTGTCTAGAGAAGGAACTTTGGATCCTGCACAGCCAGACAATAGCTGGAGCCTGAAAGTTTCCTCTGAAGGTGTACTGAACCACAGCAGAATGAGATTTAGGGAATCAACAAAATAGAGGGCTGGGAACGGTTCAGTATTGAAAGTGAAAGTCTACATGTTGAATGGAAAGATGCCTCATCCCTGCTTCTGCTTGGCTCTAGTAATGATGGTTGTCAGACATAAAATCACCATTTTACTCCTTAGACTCCACAAGAATATATACACGTAGTGAGAGAGAGAGAGAGACTGATTTTGGAGGGCTCTCTAATAACACAATGGGTTTCTGCTTGTTGTAATTCTCTCTTGGTAAAACCCATCAGTGGACAAGTTCCACTATAAATACAGGGTTTCCATTCTATTTTTAGTGATTTGTCTTAAAAATAAAAAAAAAACAAAAAAACCAACTCTGATATGTAAGAATAGAATAAAAGAATTTCCAGTAAACAAGTTTCAAAAATATCAACTTACATTTATCTTTTATCAAGGAGGAGAAAGAAGGTAGAAAGGAGTTAATCATGAGAAAGTGAGAGTGGATGCAGGGGAAATGAGATCCACACAGAGGAGAGGATAAAGGCCAGTCTGGACAGAGGGTCTAAGATTTAGAAAATAATCCACCCAGTAGAAGCAAAAAGGATCCAGCAGGAAATCTTCATTTGGATGCATGGGGCAGAAGTTGACCAAGAGCAAAATAGTGTTTAGACTAATTTTACAATTCTGTTAGATGGTTTTGGAAGAATTGCTAATGGCACACAGGAAAGAAAGCAAATGAAAAGGCAATAATTAACTCTAGGAAATTTTATAAAAAGAAAGTGTAATCATAAAACATGGCTTAGAAGAGAACAACGTGAATATAATCACAATAAGATAAAAGTTGAATATTGCTTTCACTAAGACATATGATATTAGAAATTAAAGGATATATGAAACTAAATTAATTTTATGAAAACATTTGTACAGGTATCTTAAAGGGAAAGGAAGATGACTCTATTTTTCTCTTGCCATGTCTCAGTCAGCTATTAAGTTAATGTAGCTACTTGGCAAACTAAGTTTACTACTTGGCAAAAGTTCTCAAACATTAGTGAGCATGAAAATCACCTAGAGAGTTTGTCAAAACAGAGATTACTGGGCCCCATCCTCAGTAGATATGGAGTGGGGTCCAGAAATTTGTATTTCTAGCAGGTCATCAGGTGATGCTGCTGCTTTTGGTTTGGAAACCACATTTTGACAAATACTTCTATAGGATGTTTTACCTGCTGCAAGATCAACTGGGGCCTCCCTTGCAGATGGAATTATTTGAAATCTTTAATAAAGATGCTTGGGATGCAACAAACATTGTTAAAATGTGATAATCACAGCCTTCCCTTCTCCTGCTCCCTCCCGCAAAAGAGAGTCTATATTTGCTCACTCTTTGCTTCTCTTCCGAGAAAAACTCTTACCTAATGAAAAAGGGGCCCAGTTATTCTACATAGTAAGAAATGGCTTTTGGGAAAGACTATAAAAAGTAGTAGTTGTTATACCTGTGAGTGAGTTGATACATGCAAAAAGAGAAGTGAATTCCAATTATTGTATTAATGTTAGCTCCTGAATCATTATTTTGGCATACAAGACAGTTTCAGGACCTATACATGTGGATCCCTCAAACTAATAATATATTATGTACTTAGGAAATAATAATAGAGTATATGAAAAAATCCTACTATCCTGAGTCATCCAACAGGTGCCAAAAATAAAAAAGAATTCTGAAGCTGGTAGAGTGGGCTGTTCTGTTTTTCTGAGAAAACTGAATTTTAACTATTATCTAAGGGTAAAAAGTCAGAAATGAATAGATAGAGCCAGCAAGGAAAGGCCTTGTGTGAATTCATCTGTGATTAATTTCTAAACCCATAGGAGCAGTGTTAGAACACTCAACCAGATGTAAATAGAATTAACCTATATTAATCTCTGTTCTCCAAAGGGAAAAATTGAATTCCTAAGTACCTAAAATTAAAAAAAAAAATCATCGAGAAAATAAATTTAGGTAATCCTACCAAAATATGCTAATTCTTAATTATATTACATATTACTCTGAAATCATCCCCACCTATGCATTCTTCAGTATTGCATTTTGTTGCTACCTGCTTTATGCACATAAAATGTAATGCAGCATTTTGAGAGGGGGTTGGAGGAATTGCTTCCATCATAAACCTTCACATTTTTCTAGTGTTTTATCTACTCTTTCAAAGCACTTTCACGTCTGTTATACTTAATTTTACTTTTAGAGCTGAGCAAGAAAACCTTGTTTTGGTTTCTTGGGGAATCCCTGACTTACTATATTTCCTAAAGTAGTGCATATTCATTGAGGGATATGTCTCCAGTCCTCTTTCCAGCCTAATTACTTAAGTACAGACTGTAAGGTTACTCTTTTCTAGCACTTAGCTCTCCCTTGAGGGAACTGCACAGGAGCTAGGAAATGAGCATGTCCAAGCTCCCTCACTATGCAGCAGTGAACAAATTGGCAACCTTCTTCTCCCACTTGTGCCAAGTAGTAAAAGAGTAGAGGCTAAACTTGAGTCCTTTGTGATTTCATGTGATGATTCAAGGAACTGTGGAAATAAATGAGTAGATTCTTGTCAGTACCCTCTCAAAAGAGGCAGCCTCCTTTTACAGATATACTCCTGAGGAACTGCATCCCAGAAAGGGTAAATCTCAAAAGTAATGGTAAATGGTAGAATACTGTGTCCATTTATAACTTTGTTTTACTTTTTCGTAGCTCTTCCAACATGAAAGAGAAACATGTTCACTGCTTAGTGCCTGGGGACTCATACTTTTCTTCCTTCTAATAGATGCAATATGCATGCAGTAGTTATTAGCCTTCTTTATCTATTTGTTTTACTTTTTGTTCACAGTCCTTTTAAAAATCTGATGATATCCACAGATTGCTCCCATCAATAAATCCACATCCAAACTTATAAACAACATTTTGCATATTATTTCAAGAGATTTATAAACACCTTAAAGCTCCTTTCTGAGATTTAGTTCACTAATTCCTGATAGTGAAATATACACTAGTTTTGAAGTTAAAATAGGTTCAAGTCTTAGCCATGTTACTCTTTGGACTTGTGCATTCATGTTTCCAAGTTTTCAGTTTCTCCACTTGTAAAATTGAAAACATAATGTGTGTCCTGCCTTCTTCACAGAATAAAGTTAGCAATATTTTAATTGTCGAGTATTTTAGTTGTCATAACAGCCACAACAATAGAAGAAAGAGCACTCTGATTTTCCTGTAGGAATATATTCTTTCCACCATAGAAATAATCTTGGTGACACAGTCAATCAAGATGCCCCAAACTCTGACCAAGTGGTGGACATGTGGCAAAATGTTGCACCTAAGATATTCCCTTGCACTTTGAAAGTAGTAACATAAAAAGTGAAAATATTTGTATGTACTTTATTCTAACCCTGATTATAATACTCTGATTATAATCTCCTCTAATTGTTTTATTCAAGACTGCAGTTAAGAACTGGTAATCAATTTGAAACAAAGTAAGTGGGGTTTTTAAATTTTTGATAATGTTTCATAGTTATAAATGCATAGAAAAGCAAGGATTCATAGATTTGATAAATCTAATGCTCCCTGCTGTACTGTTGACTCCAGGAGAACAGGCACATAATGGTGCCTGTCTTTTTACTCTTGGATGCTCAGTATACATTGAAGAGTGTCTGGCATACAGCTGGTAGTCAGCAAATAGTTACAGAAGGAAAGGAAGAACAAATCAAGATCAGTGAGACAGGCAGGGGCTAGATTACAGAGGACATCATAAATCATAGTAAAATGAGTGGATTTAATTCTTTCTAACCACTAAACAGTTTTAATCAGGGGTGATATGCTCATTGCCTAAAATTGAACTCAAGGTGAATTTCTTATACATTTCAGATCCCATGATTGACTTATAGAAGAGACGAAATATATAAGTAACCAAAATACAAGTCTAAGAATTAGAACATAAGGAATTATAGAGATAGAGATAAAAGACAGAGCAAAAAGCTGTAACTTTAAAGATACTACATGTTTAATCTATTTATTTCTCTGAAATATTGTATATTTTTGCAAAAACATTGCTATTAATAAAGAGAATTTCAGAAAGAAAATATCATTTTCCATAGTGAATTGAGTTGCAGACATCTTCTCTGCCAGACTTCTGTGCTTACAGCATTAAAGTTACGAAGTCCCTGAGGTTAGAGGTATTGTCCATTCCATCTGTTAACTACAAGGATAGGAGGAAAATATTATTAAATTTTGGATTCTTTCCCTCAAATAACCTGTCAGTGTAATACGATGCCATTGATATCTGTTATCATTTCAAGGGCTACATAAAATAATTGCAATGTTCATGACAAAACAATTCATACAGATACAATCTAAGAGTTCTGAAAAAAATAGCAGTAATGACTTGTGCTCCAGAAATTAAAATATGGCTACAAAATTTTAAAATTTTTTACCTTGAAATAATTATAGATTCAGCAGAATGTCCAAAGACAGTGAGATGTTCCATGTACTCTTTACCTAGTTTACCCTGATGGTCACATCTTATTTAATTACAATACACTGTCAAAGGTAGGAAATTAACATTGGTACAATGTGCACACACAGTTCTGTGTCATTTTATTACATGTATTAATTTGTGTTAATACCACTGAAGTCAAGAAATGGAACTATTCTATCTCCACAAAGATCTCTTTTGTGATACTCCTTTACAGTTATGGTTTGGTTCAGGTACATCAGCATCCTGAGTCTGGTCATCCTTGATAACCTAACCTGAAGAAGCTAAAGCCTTAATCAATGATGAGAACTCCAACTGGCCAAACCTGGCCTTTCTGGAGTATACCTTTGGTATCAAACTTTGAAATCAAAACTTAGAATTGTGGATAAAATTATTGATGCCTAAACAATTATTTGGAAATAAAATGTTGAATTATAAATGAAATATACTCAGGAATATGTTGTTTTCTAGAATCCAATGAATTGAGTTTTACTGAATGTAAAAAATCAGACCTATGTTTTCTTTAAAAGTTGTTTTATATTAAAGCTTCAATTTGCTGAACTTATCATTTTATGAGTTCTGTTTAGACAGTGTAGTGCAGTGGGTGATCCTAATACCTTATAGCATTTGAGCAAACTTGATTTTTTTCACTGTTTTGATATTTCATCTATTTTAGCATTTATATATTATATTAAGCTAAAATGTATTAAAACATACATTTTTATGTATGTTTAGAGTAATTTTACAATTCTGTTAGATGGTTTGGGAAGAATTGCTAATGGCATATAGGAAATGAAGCAAATGGAAAGGCAATAATTAACTGCAGGAAATTTTATAAAAAGAAAATGTAATCATAAAACATGGCTTAGAAGAGAACAATGTGAATATAATCACAATAAGATAAAAGTTGAATATTACTTCCACTAAATCTCAAAACATGTTGGAATAAAACACAAGGAGGCAAGGATAGCACTGGGAGATATATACCTAATGCTAGATGACGAGTTAGTGGGTGCAACGCACCAGCATGGCACATGTATACATATGTAACTAACCTGCACATTGCGCAAATGTACCCTAAAACCTAAAGTATAATAATAATAAATAAAAATAAATAAATAAAAATTTAAAAAAAATGAGAAAGAGGAGGCAAACAGAAAATAAATAATATCATACCCTAATATATCAATATTTTCTTTAAATGTAAGTAATCCGTACCAATTAAAATGTAGAGTTGATTTTTTTTTCTTTTTTTTTTTGAGATGGAGTCTCGCTCTGTCGCTCAGGCTGGAGTGCAGTGGTGCAATCTCTGCTCACTGCAAGCTCCGCCTCCCAGGTTCATGCCATTCTCCTGCCTCAGCCTCCCGTGTAGCTGGAACTATAGGTGCCCGCTACTACGCTTGGCTAATTTTTTGTATTTTTAATAGAGATGGGGTTTCACGGTAGCCAGGATGGTCTCAATCTCCTGACTTCATGATCCACCTGCCTCGGCCTCCCAAAGTGCTGGGATTACAGGTGTGAGCCACCGTACCTGGCCGGTAGAGTTGATTTTATAAAAGACATGAATCAATTATAATCAATTCCTATTGTTCATGGTATCTATGTTCTATAAAGTTGACACAAATGCTAATTCATTGCTCCTAGTAGAAATACAGGGTCAGGTTCCTGCAAGCTTCTGGTCACAACATTTTCATCGATTGATTAGTGTATAACCACATATTATATGTGTTTCCGTTAAAAGACACTTATTTAATACATATTGCAATTTATTAACATTGAATTCACGGCCAACAATATCATAACTCATGCCTGAATGAAGCTTATCTAACATGTAATTTCTTCATAAGAAAAACGATGGCCTTCTTGTGCTAAGGAACACTGGATAACCCTTTAGCACTATGCTTAGGGGTCATAATAAACAGTGAAATCACCAATTGAAAGTACAAAAATATGAAACTATGGCATTAACTAGATCACATAAAGGACACTTGCTTCCAGCATAAGAACTGAAGCAAGAGAAAGTGTCACCTTGATTGACTTCAGCTAAGAATGTATATGTTAGTTGACAGGTGTTTTGCCATTCTGTATATGTCTGTGAATGATGGCAAAAATGCTATATTTATTTTGAGTTATGAATAAATTTTAGTAAGTAGGCTATTGGAAAATATGGACTTGCAAATATTGAGAATTGACTATATATGTAATTTATAAGAAACTCACTTGAAATTTATTGAAATAGGTAAATTGAAAGTAAAAGAATGAAAATTAGTTTTCATGTGCAAATATTGATTTTTAAAAGATGCGTGCATGCATAGCTGTATTAGTATCAGTTACAATAGACTTCAGAGTGAAGAAAATTAGTAGCAACAAGGAGGGATATTATATGACGCTAAAAGATTCATCCACCAGGAAGTTATAATGAAACTAAATGTGTATCCACCAACAAACAGAGCCTCAAAATTTGTGAGGCAAAAATTGGTAGAAATAAAAGGAGAAATTAACAAGTGCACAATTTTTAATTGTGAACTTTAATATAAATTATAGTACATTTGATTAAAAAATCAGCAAGAATATAGAAGATCTAAATAACCCCATTAACCAACAGTATCTAATCAACATATATACACTAATTGACATAATACTCCAGCCAATAACAACAGAATACATATTTTTTCAATTATTCATGAAATATCTATCAAAATAGACCATATCCTGGCCATAACAAACCCTAACAAATTTAAACTACTTGAAATTATACAGGATATGTTTTCTGACCATAATGAAATTAAAGTAGAAATCATTAACAGGAAGATAAGAGTAAAACTCTCTAAGAAATTTAGAAACACACCTCTAAATAGTTCAACGGTAAAAGAAGATGTCTCAAAGGAAGCAAGATATCTATAGAACTGAATGAAAATGGAAATAAAGTTAATCAAAACACATAATTTTGCAGCACTGTTAACAATAGCGAAGACTTGGAACCAACCCAAATGTCCAACAATGATAGACTGGATTAAGAAAATGTGGCACATATACACCATGGAATACTATGCAACCATAAAAAATGATGAGTTCACCTCCTTTGTAGGGACATGGATGAAGCTGGAAACCATCATTCTCAGCAAACTATCGCAAGGACAAAAAACCAAACACTGCATGTTCTCACTTATAGGTGGAAATTGAACAATGAGGACACATGGACACAGGAAGGGGAACATCACATACCAGGGACTGTCATGGGGAGGGGGGAGGGATAGCATTAAGAGATACACCTAATGTAAATGATGAGTTAATGGGTGCAGCACACCAACATGGCACATGTATACATATGTAACAAACCTGCAAGTTGTGCACATGTACCCTAAAACTTAAAGTATAGTAAAAAAAAACCATGATTTTGCAGCTGAACAATGCTGATATGCTTATAAATGCTTACATTGGAAAAGATGAACAGTCTTAATAGTTTAACTTCTTACCTCAAGAAACTAGCAATAGTGGAGCAAAGTAAACCTAAAGCATAAAATGGAATAATTTAATAAAGACAGCAGCAGAAATCAATGAAATTCAAAATAAGAAATAATACAGAAAGTCAATAAAGCAAAAAGTTTTCTTCAGAAAAAAAATCAATCAGAATGATAATCTTCCAGTAAAACTGGCAAAAAATGAGAAAGATATAACTAATATTAGGAATGAAAGAGAAATATCACCACTGCTCCCACAGCCTGTAAAAATATAATAAGGCAATATAGAAAATAAATTTATACTCATATATATTTAAATGTAGAAGACATAGACTAATTTCTTGAAAACCACAGACTACTAACACTCAACCAAAATGAAACAGATAGCCTAAATATCCCTATAATAGTTTTCAAAAATTAAATTGGGATTAAAAATCTTTCCAAAAGTAATCTCAGGCCCAGATTGTTTCACTGGGGAACTCTATAAGTATTTACAGAAGAATTAACACTAATTTTACACAAAATCTTACAAAAAAATAGAAGATGAAACATTTTCTAACTCATTTTATGAAGACGGATTTACACTGATTCCAAAATCAGACAGTGTCCACCACCCCAAAAAGAAGGATAAAAGAAAACTGGAAATATTATATTAGCAAATTGAACAAAACAATATATAAAAATAATTATACATCATAACCATGTGAGATTCATTCCAGTTATGTAAGACTGGTTTAACATTCAAAAGTCAAACACTGTAACTCACCATCTCAACAGTCTATAATGGAAAAAATCATAGGATCATATTACTCAGTACAGAAAAAGCACTTGATAAACTCCATAGCCATTCATAGTAAAAACTCTCAGCATGTTATGAATAGAGAGGAATTGTGATATTGAAAAATTTGATCTTCAGCCCACTTCTTGACATACATCTCCTAAAATCCTTAGACTCTCCAAAGAAATGTCTTTTTATATGCTACTGAGTTGACTGGTGGCTGGCAGTGCCTAGGTAGCTTCCAAATGAGGCCTGTTCATCAGAAAGACCAAGGCATAATTACAGTGGTGAGACTTTCAGATACACCCTCCAACCTATGGGGAGGGGAAAGGGGCTGAAGTCAAACTGATTACCAATTGGTGATGGCTAAATCATGCCTACATGGTTAAGCCTGTATGAACACTCCAAAAGACTAGGTTCAGAGAGCTGAACATGTGGAGGCTTACAAGCAGGTGAACAAAAATTCATCCTTGTACCAGGAAGGTGGCACACTTCAACTCTATGGGGACAGAAGCTCTTATGCTCAGGATCTTTCTAGACCTCACCCTATGTATCTCTTCATCTGGCTGTTTATTTGTATCCCTTGAAATATTCTTTGGGTCAGGTCCAGTGGCTCATGCCTGTAATCCCAGCACTTTGGGAGGCCGAAGTTCGTGGATTGCTTGAGCCCAGGAGTCTGAGACCAGACTGGGCAACATGGCAAAACCCTGTCTCTACTAAAAATACAAAAATTAGTTGGGCATGGTGGCACACACCTATAATCTCAGCTACTCGGGAGGCTGCAGCAGGAGAATTGCTTGAACCTGGGAAGCGGAGGTTGCAGTGAGCTAAGATCATGCCACTACAATCCAGCCTGGGTAACAGGGTGAGACTATCTCAAAAAAAAAAAAAAAAAAAAAAAAAAAGAAAGAAAAAATAAATTAAAATAAAATAAAATAAAAATGATCTGTAACCAGTAAATTTAAGTGTTTTCCTGAATTTTGTGAGCAAGTCTAGAAAATTCATCAAACCCAAAGAGGGGTTTATGGATACCCCAACTTGAAGCCAGCTGATCAGAAGTTTTGGAGGCCTGAACTTGTGTCTGGTGAGAAAGAAAGGACAATCTTATGGGACTGACACCTCAACCTGTGGTGTCTGAGGCTAGCTCCAGGTAGATCGCATCAGAATTGAATTGAATTAGAGGCACCTAGCTGGCGTCCACTGCAGAACTAATTGCTTGCTTGGTGTGTGGCAAGAAATCCCCACACATTTGGTCACAGAAGTCTTGTGAGTCGATTGTGAGAACAGAGGGGAAAAAAAAAACAGTTTAAGTTGGTTTTTCTCCACAGGAATTCTATCATCTTGATGAAGAGCATCTACAACAAATCTAATACTACTATGAAATCATACTTCATTGTGAAAGACTAAATGCTTTCCTCATAAGATTGGTAATGAGGCAAGTGTAGTCACTCTCATCAGCCCTGTTCAATGGAGTACTGGCAGTTCTAGCCACTGAAATAAGACAAGAAAAAATAATGAAAGACATAAAGATTGGAATGAAAGAAAGAAACTACCCAATTTGCAGATGGCATAATTGTCTACATTTTAAAAAAAAACCCAAGTAACCTACAAAAGAAAACTTTCTAGAACTATTAAGTAAGTTCAGCCAAGTTGCAGAATACAAGATCAACACATGAAAATGAATCCTATTTATTTACTGGAGGAGGAAGAATGATAGTATTGTAGATGGAGGAGATGCTGGATTAGTTAGAACAAATTAATCCTATGGTAACAATGAACATGTGGAAACCAAAATTAAAAACTCAATACCATTTACAGTTGACAAAGGCTGTGTCCTTGACCAAACTTGTTAGGCTCCTCTGAGCCCTCTTCTCAACTAGATCTCAATCCTGGCCTGCCTTAAGCAAAGAATCCTGCCAAGTGAGATTTGCAAGAATCATTCTACCTTTGATAACTAATCCCCCTTTATATCTGATCAAGTATCTCATTCCCCACCCTTGATGTGTAAGTCCTTCACCTGCTTTTAGCAAGAATCTTCCTACTGTGACATCTCCTCTGAGTAATTTTCCACCCACTGATCTCCTTCTTCTGACAGTTGGCTATAAATTCCCACTTGTCCTTAGTGTATTTGGAATTGAACTCAAATATTTCCCCTATTGCAATAGAATTAACCTCTACTGTAGTTGTCTTAAAGTCTTCCTCACCATTTTCACAAGTCTCAGAATAATTTTTCCTTTACACAATAATTCTAAATACAATAAAATACTTAAGTATCCACTTAGTAAAACATGTACAGGATCTGTATGCTAAACATTTTTATTTCTAGTGTGATTCTGAAAATTGCTTTGTTATCTTACTAGGGCATTTTGCCAGCACTCCATGCATTTCTTGGAGGAGGAAGAATGATAGTATTGTAGATGTAGGAGATGCTGGATTAGTTAGAACAAAACTATACACATGAGTTTTTCTTTGCAAAAATTATGAGAAATATACAAGTGCAGGTATTCTGTTCTCTCAGTTTCTCCCCCATGCCCCATTTAATGAATAGATGTAAAGAAATTGGGTGAAAACAGGCTGTAGCTTTAGTATTCTTAAGAATGCATTTGGGAAAAAGTTTTCACCTGCATTGGACCCTGAAACATACTCATACATTGAACAAAAGTCATTGCCATTATACGATGCAACTAAAGCAAAAAGATTTTAATCAGTGATTGTTCCACAGAACAAGTCATAACAAACCTGCAATTATACTGAAAATTAAATTATTAGAGAGCTCTGAATAATGGCTTTATCCACTTGCCAGATATACTTTATGTTTTCTGATTTTAAGTAACAAGTTCCTTTTCTTGGACTTTTAAAAAGTCACATTTGCCTTCTGAGATTCTGAAAATTTTAAAAAGAAAAATAAAGGAAGATACATTCTAATTTATTTTGTAGTTCTGCCAAAATCTCTCTATGGCCACAAAATAAATCTGAGTTCTTTAGAGTTTCCTATAAACACAAGATTAAAAATATCCACTATCTATAGGCTGAGTTCTTTAGAAGAAACATGCAATATGGATATATATTATTTTTTTCTGTGTGCCATCATTTGACAGTACTGTGTATCTTCCAGTAGAATTTTCTGGGTAATAGAGGCTTCTACAAGACTGTATTAACACCAACAGATGAAAGAAAGAGCGTCTGATAAATTTGGCATTGTAGAAGGCAGGGAGTATGTTATTCTGAGAAAAGCCATTCAAAACAGAGATTTCCCACAGATATACGAACAAGTTACTTCAAGTAGGACAAATACCTAATGAGTATGAGGCTTAAAACCTTGAAACCTAGATGATGGGTTGACAGGTGCAGCAAACCACCATGGCACATGTATACTTACGTAACAAACCTGCATGTTCTGCACATGTATCCCAGAATTTAAGGTGAAATTTTAAAAAAATTATCTCTTAGGGAATAAATTATCCCAAAAAGAATTTACAGATGATGATATTTAAGGTTATCTTGGTTAAATTTAAAGTTATGTAATTTCACCATAGCAAATATATTTTCAGTGCCATCCCTCATTTTCTTGTTGGCTTCTCCTTCCACCCCAAACCCTATTCCCTTAACACACACACACACACACAGACACACAGACACACACACACTCCACACAACAATGAAAGTTTGCTACTCAATAGTTTCCTGGTTCAATAAATTAAAATCTATAGGTCTCAATATGAAGAAGAAATTTTATGTTTTGCCTCATAATCATATATATTATTTTATCCCTAGGATTTAGTTAGTATACAGAAAGAAATTATAATGCCTAATAAATTTATTTTCACTTTTCTGGACCATGACAGAAAAAAGTTTTAAGAAAATCAAGTTTGATCTGCCTAGAAAAGGGTGTTCAAAGACTGCAAATAATCATGGAGGCCAGAAATAGTACTAAGAATAATAAAGACCTGGCAATGTAGACTGTCTGAAGTTTACTTTTGTTTCTGCTCTTTTTTTTAATTATTATTATACTTTAAGCTCTGGTATACATGTGCAGAACGTGCAGTTTTGTTATGTAGGTATACATGTGCCATGGTGGTTTGCTGCACCCATCAAGCCGTCATCTACGTTATGTATTTCTCCTAATGCTATCCCTCTCCTAGACCCCCACCTTCCAACAGGCCCTGGTGTGTGATGTTCCCCTCCTTGTGTCCATGTGTTCTCATTGTTCCTGAAGTTTACTTTTCTAGCAAATACAAAAAGGATTCTACCAGGAAGACCAGTGCTGACTTCCTTTACCCTAAATTCATCTAAAAACTCACTTTCTTTCTTTCTGCTGTCCTAAGAAATAACTTTGCCCCTCTCTTTTTATACTTATTCTCATGATGAGCAGTGCAGCAATATTTCCAGTTTCATGGGTCCTCCCCTCTTTAAAATTCCATTACTTGTAATATATGGGAACAAATAAATATGTTTCTTCTAAAACCTGTAAATATTGCTTATTGTGACTCTATTCATTAACAAGAAACACATATTAAAAGTAGTGATTTTCAACAGACTATGGAGAAAGATAATATCTAGATCAGTCGGCAGCATTTCCTAACTACACAGAAAATCTCCCTTAAAGACTCTGATGTCCATTTGGCTATAAGCAACAAGTACACAAGGATCTTCCCTCTCTTGATTATTTTTTGCTCAGAAATGTAATTGGCATATGGTGGGTAGAGAGAAGAAGTACACATAACACCTCCCAGATCACGAAATACCACTGTCAGACCAGGTGTAGTGGCTCATGCCTGTAATACCAGAATTTTGAGAGGCCAAGGTAAGAAGATCTCTTGAGCTCAGGAGTTAGAGACCAGCTTGGGCAACATAGTGAGACCTCATCTCAACTAAAAATCAAAAAAAAAAAAAAAAAAAAAAAAAAAAAGGAGCCAGGTACAGTGACACAGGCCTGTAGTCCCAGATATTCTGAAGGGATTGAGGTTTCAGTGAGCCATGATTGTGTCACCGTGCTTCAGCCTCAATGACAGAGCAGGACTCTATGAAAGAAAGAAAGAGAAAGAAGAGAAGAGAATTCCACTGTTACGACTCAATGTTTTGAAATGCACCCTATTCTCAGAAGTATTGGGGAACAAGCAAGATTGAGAAATATTGCTGTGCATACAACAAACCAAATTACCACTTTACATGCTGGTCATCGTAAGTAATATTACTACAAATATTATATGAACCCACTGTTTTCAGAGTTGCTTTAGAAGTTAGGCCATGTCATTGCAATCTCCACATTACTCAGAGTTCTCAATTCAAGGGTTTTCAAGAGAAAATAATAAATATACATTGAAATAAACCAAATAAAAATTAGAATGACTATTCTCTCTGAAGAAAGATGGCTGTTATAAATGTGTTTGTGCTTTTATTTCTCAATCATATCACAAGAATCCTTCTAATTGTTTAACACAATTTTAAAGAACACAGAATCTGGATTTTCTGACAAGAATTCAAATTCTTAATACTCAAACAAATTATGTGTGACTCTAGAAAATCTAGTTAAGCCTCTAATAGAAAATCTATTTCCTCATCAGTAAAATTAGAATAATTATTTTAAAGTGCTTATCACAGCAACTGTACAAATTAGGCACTCAATAATTGGTAGCTATCATTATATGAAATTAACTTTGTGGGAAATTAACCAATAAGTCAATATATATTTAAATATCTGTTTAATCCAAAGAAAAGTTGTTGATTTTATTATAAAGTTAATTCAAGATCAAACACACATAAATACTTATAATTGAGATATTTTATAATTATTTATAGATTATTCTAGGTTTGTTGCCAAAGAAAGCTTAAACTAAGTGATAAAGAAATTCTGATTAATTATGAATTTCCTTTGATGTCTGAGCACATTGTCATGAAATAAAAAGAATAAAACATTCACCTCTGCCCTCTAAGAACTTATAATTTAATTCAATAATTGCATTCAAATTCAAATCTATTGGATTTGTATTTAATTTTATTGAGGGAAAATGTGTCAGCATATCACGGGAGTCAAATAACATTAACAACTACCACTTTCTCCAAACTACTAAGTTTATAAAATGCTTGTTTATTTCAGAGAAGAAAAGACAGACAAGTCTAAAAAGCTAAAAGGAGACAAATATGAAAAAAAAAAAAAACTTATCTAGAGAAGGTAAAAATCAATTTTTTGAAACTATGAAGAAAACACAAACTGATGTCTTGGAAGAATGCTATTGCCATCCCCTCACTAGTCTTGTTTCTTCAAAATATGTGGTACAAAGAGAAGGAAAAGCGTAATTGCTCGTTGACTTCCAGGGAATCTTAATCAGAGACTCAAAGATTGAGTCCTAGGTACTCTGAAGAATTTCTATTCTTATCATCAAAACACTCTAAGAACTCAATTTGCTTCCAGTGGTTTAGCTGAATCCAGAGTGAAAAAGGAAAAAGTATATTTTATAAGAAATTTCATTTTTCTGCTTGATAAAATTCTCAAAATAGCAATTTCGAGCCAAAATCTACAGAATGTTCTATTTTGAGTGTCTTTACTTTTGAAAAAATTTTTAGAAATAGTAGTGGCATAGAAACATTCATTATGTCTTACTGTGCTTCTACTTTTAAGTGAGGAATCATTAAATAAACACATGTGACTTGCATGTGTGTGGCTGTTTATTGATAATAATATTAAAGCAACCAAAGTTCAATGCCTCCAATTGAGCTTTATAGTAGAGGTAAAAATTAAGGAAAGAAAAACAGTCCTATTTGAATGAAAGGGTGAGGTACATTATTTAACTGTTTTTAAATATGATTCCTCAAAAATGTTTTTACAAAAGACCAGAGGAAATTATGCAGTTAAGAATTAGGTAGGCTTCAAGGATCTTGGGTTGTTTTAGTTTTATCTGAATAAACCTTAGAATCTCCAAATTAAATGAATGAATTCTCAGTTTTATTATTTTTAATATTATTTATTCTCTTGCTCTTTTGAGAAAAGGAAAATTATTTCATTTTTTCAGCTAAGACACAAGGTAGACAACTCTAGTACTAACAGTCTGTTATAGGAAAAAAAAGTTGATCAATTATTGTAAAAAATGTGAATTTAAACTTTTTTTTAGTTTAAATTAAAGAACAACAAGGGCAGAAAATAACCTCTCCAAACACTTTTCCAAACTTTTGTCTCCCTCAATTTGGATATGAAATTTTACATGTTCATAATTTCTTGATAATTCACTGCTTATATTCAAAATAGAAATGAGCTGAATTAGAAGTCCTTTCTTGGCTACTAAGATGGCATAAGACTTGGGAATGAAGTACTTTTATAAAACATCATAAAACTTTCATGTCTAATGTCTGGACTGTGGCCAGAATTACTAAGTAGGCACAGGAAAATAACTGGTGTTTCAGATGGGTTCCATACCAAAAACTAAACAAAATCTGTTTTACTCTGGGTGCCACATTTTCAATTTTCATTTCCTTTCCACCCATACACATAGACAAGCTCTTCAGATAGCACCCTACCACTGCTCTAATTTAAAAATAACCAGAGCAGATGATTTCATATTTTACTTTTAGCCACTGAAGCCACACAGCTGCATTAGCCTATGTTTTCTTTTTCTGGAAGAAAAAACTGATCTTAAATGATAGTTATGCCATGCCTATTCTCCTTAGACATGTAACTGCAGAAACAGCTCTTGGTCTCTGTATGTTTTGAGGGATGGAGTATCTATAGTCCTGGGTAGCTGAGCACCTTTTTTTTAATGACCTAAAAAATGATGGGTACCTCAGTTTTGATTAGATCTCCGCAACTGTGATATTCTTTACCGTGTATCCCTGTCACCACCAGTAAATGACAACACTCATCATTATATCTTTCTTGCCAGCCCTTTCTTTCTGAGCATCAGGTAATTGTTAAGCCCTTCCTTAAATGTCTTTCTCAGTGCTTGTTGCTATAATCGTTTTCTTGAACTGTGTTTCAGCTTATAAAAGTAATCTTCTTGGATGCATTTCTCCCAGCCTCTGGGGCCTCTTCATAACTTCCTTAAAAGTAGATATATTCTAGACAGCCTTTTTCTTATCAGAAACTAATTTTCAACTTTGACCTGCTTTTTCCTAGACAGCAAGACAGTACAGGAATTGCTTCATAAAGATTAGAGGGATCTATCCCCTACAGAGGCCTAGATCCCTCCTGAGATGACAAATATCTATTACGATGAGAACCCCACAGCTTCACAAGAACTCTCATTATAGTTTTGGGCAGTCTTAATTAGTGGGAAGATTTTCCTTTTTATTGTGCCAAAATTTGCTTCTGTGTAACTCCTTCCCATTGGTCCTAATTATGCTTTCGGTATCCGACTCGAATCAAGTCTCTCCTGTAGGTCAGGAGAGCCAGCAAGCACTAATGTCCCATTTGGATCCAAAGAAGAAAAGAATGACGTACAAGGGCTGCAAAGTAAAGCTGCATATGCAGGTTATTTTATTTACTTCATTGACTGTTTAACAAAGACATGCCGGAGTATCTGAATCATTGTTTATAGTGGGGACTGATTGACATACAACCAGAGTAGAAGAACTGTATTTGTCTGCTAGGGCTGCCATAACTAAGTTCAACAAACTGGGTCCTTAAACAACAGAAATTAATTGTCTCACAGTTTTTGAGATGAGAAGTCTGAGGTCACGGTGTCAGCGGGGTGAGTTCCTTCTGAAGGTGTGAGGGTGAATCTCTCCCAGGTTGGTCTCCAGCTTCTGGTGGCTTGCTGGCAATCTTTGTCATTCCTTGATTTATAGATTCATCACCTCAATTTTTGCCTTCATGTTCACGTGGTGTTCTCCTTGTGTGTATGTCCATCCTATGTCCATATTTTTCCTTTTTACAAGGATATCAGTTATATTTGTACTAGGCCCCAGCACAGTGACATCATTTTAACATGATCATTTGCCAAGACTCTGTTTCCAAATAAAGTCACATTCTGAGAAACTAAGGGTTAGGACTTCAGCATATGAATTTTGGGACGATATAAGTTAACCCATAATAGTAATGAAATTTACAGGCTTATTAACCATGACTTTGAAGATTTACTTACTTTGTCTTATTCTCCTGTTCTATAAAATGGCAATAAAAATAGGACTTAACTTTCCAGAATTGTGGTAAAATCAAATGAGTTAGCATAGGTAAAATGTTAGATCAGTGTCTAATAGTAAATACTTGATAAATATATTTGTTATTGTTTTTATTATTATTCATAATTAGCTAGGTTAATATCATATAACCATTTGTGAATGACAATATCCTCTGATTATCTGCAGTAATGTGGACTGCCATTCTCCTGGCTGTAGAACTCCAGACACATTCTATGGCAAGTACTAGCAGGTCCTAAGCCTCAGGCAGGAAGAGCTTGACACCCAAGCAGAGGACTATAAAATGGGGAACTTTCTCTGAAAAGGGATGGGCAGCTTGAGTATATAGGAACTAGAGTTCACCTGTCCAAACTACTGACAGCTACACAACTAGAATTCACCTGTCCAAACTACTAATCACTAATTCATTTGTAAGTAGGAGTCACTCCTATAAAATATATTTCTGTCAAACTAGTTGCCCAGTCAACTAGAAAGTAGCCCTTCTGCTTTCTCAGCCTCATGTCCGGGTTAACAATCCAAATAGTTCCAGTAGTTCCTTATATGGTATGGTTTATTTCTCATCATCAGCCAGTTGCCCTTCTCTGCACATGATCCATTTCACCATAATTCTTTTAAAAGAAAGTCCTTGGATTTGAAAACAAGACTTCAGTACAGTGCAGGCGATATTTTTTCATGACATTATAATTCTTAATGTTTATCAGTTACTATTTTGTTGTTCTTTAGCAGATACATCACAATGAATTCATAGTGTTCTCTGATATTTGCTCAAAAGTGACATTTGTTCATGATGATGTAAATGTATATGCCAGTAAAACAGAACTTGTAGAAGATAGATAGGTAGGTAGATTAGATAGATAGATAGATGTATATATAGATAGATAGATAGATAGGCAGACAGATAGATAGATAGATAATTTCAAGAAATTTGCTTAGAACTGGCCAGACAAATCTGAAGTCCATAGGGTGAGTCATCAGGAAGGGTAGAGCAGAAACTTTGAAGGAGCTGAATTCCAAAAGTGGAATTACTTCAAGGAAACCTTAATTCCATTCATAATGTCTCTCAGCTGATTGGCTCATGTCCATCCAGATTATCCAAAATAATCTCCGTTACAAAAATTCAACTGATTGAGTTATAAATGTCAATCATATTCACAAAATACCTTCACGGCAACATCTACATTAGTATTTGATTGAATGATTGGGTAGTATAGCCAAGCTAAGTGGATACATACAACTTACCATCACAGAGGCTCATTCCCACTCTGAAAAATTATTAACGGCTGCCTGAAATGCCATTTTTAGACGGATTCTGAGGCTCTTTCTAGACTCCGAATAAGAATACTTAGCAGTATCTGCCTAGTACTTTCTCCATAAACAAGAGATATACAAACACAAATATTTTCTTGTACAAGGAAAAAAAAGTGAATGATCTAGTCACAGGAAAGCATGAGATAGTTTCTGAGTTTTTACGAGATGAATATATTCAACACAGGGAAGGTCAAAGGGCTACAAAAATGGAATTTGCTATTTCTAATCTAATAACAGAAACTGACAAACATAAATGTAAATAGCATGGCCACTAATTAGTATGATAAAAGAGTCTCAAAAATAGTATGATACTATCAAAGAAATGCAGTGGTATATCATGATGTGAGCACAGTTTCTCCAGGCCAATGGTATATGCCTACAAATTTTTCAGTTGCCATTTTCTATGTAGAATATATAGAAATATATTCTAAACTATGTATATAGTTCTATGTAGAATATATTTCTACTATATATTTCTATGTAGAATATATAGAAATATATTCAAAACTGAGGTTGGTACATTCATTGGACAATAAAAGTAACATCTAAAGACATATAAGATGGATTGCATTTTCCTTTTTGGGAATTTAAGTCATTCAAGTGTTGGTAACATACATCTGATGCATCAGATGTATAGTATGCTGCGTAGTGAGAATAAGTGGGGGAAAATGGCCGAAGTCAGAAAAGAGATTTCACTACCTCTTTTGAATATTTAGAAAAACACTTGAAAATCCAATAAATGTTTTAATCCTTTGTGTTTGGTAAGGGTTTGTTTTTTTTTTTCTTTTTTTGACATAACTCTTAGACATGACATTTAAACTGCAATTCACCCTCCAGGCACAGTTGTTTTCAAATGCTGACTTGTACCTTCAATATCTTTGAAACCCATATTTTCTCATTCAATTAGGTGATATTTCTCATTTCCTTTTTAAAAATAAAACCTCTTATTGCAGGTGAAATAATAGCTATCATTTATTATCATAAAGCTTTCTTCATGCAGAGAGGCAATGAAACTAATTAAAATAATCACAAACGCATGATTGCATAAAAATATTTTTTAAATAAGAGGGAAAAGAAACATTTTCTCTATATATGATTAAAAAATCGTGATGATCTAGTCACAGGAAAGGCTGAGGAAGTTTCTGAGGTTGTCAGTGTGCTACAAGAAGAATATAATAACACAGAACTTACTTCATATTTACCTTTTGCTTACCTTGTACTCAGAACATACACTCAAAGCAATTGTGTAAGAAACTCTTTCCAGAACAGTGTTTTGTGAAGAGCAAGCACAACAAGGTGTCCCGTGTCATTGACTCCATGTTTAGTGAGATTCCTAACACTACAGAAGATTCTGCAGGCTTGCTCGGCCATCTTCAATCAGTGCACATATCCTTAATGTTTAGTCTTCTGATCCTAAACTCATCTCTTCATTTCTCTTCTTTAAGATCTATAATGGACATTACTTTGTACCTTATATGTAACTCCCTACCAAAAACCCTATAGTGTTCAAGGCCCCTTCTAATACTCAAGACTCTTAGGGTCCTCAGAAGCCGTACCTATATCACTTATAGAGCTCTTTTTTCTCTGCTAATCAAGTACCAGTTCTAGCCACAGAAAAATCTTTTTTTTTTTTTTTTTTTTTTTGAGATGGAGCCTTGCTCTGTCGCCCAGGCTGGAGTGCAGTGGCATGATCTCGGCTCACTGCAAGCTCCGCCTCTCGGGTTCACGCCATTCTCCCGCCTCAGCTTCCCGAGTAGCCGGGACTACAGGCGCCCGCCACCACGCCCAGCTAATTTTTGTATTTTTAGTAGAGACAGGGTTTCACCTTGGTCTCGATCTCTTGACCTCGTGATCTGCCCGCCTTGGCCTCCCAAAGTGCTGGGATTACAAGCGTTAGCCACCGCGCCCGGCCGCCTTAAATAGATTTAATTAGTATGAGACACCAATCTAACCAATCGTTTTGAGTTAGAGACAAGCTTGGAGAAGATAAAGCAGTGGTTCTCAACCATGGGACTCCATGTCCCTCAATGGACATTTTTTAAATGTCTCAGGCATATTTGTTTGTCACAACTGAAGGGGTGGATGCAACACACGTTTAATAGACAGAGACCAAGAATGCTGTTAGACATCTTACAAAACACAGAACAGCCTTCTTGCAGAACAAAGAAGTGCCCATTCTAAAATGTTAGTAGTGCAGAGGAGTAGCAGCCCTGACATAAATCAAAGCAAACTTAAAACTACTTTTTGGTGTGGATGAGTAATAAAGACATGGGTGAATTATCAATGTCTATATTTACCAGAAAGAAAATAAGCTTCAATTTCTGAGGTATATTGTCTAGCTAAAAGAAGAACTTTATGATTCTAATTGTTTTAGCAAATGTCCAGAGTATGTAGGCATTTTTCTTGAATGGTTTCGGTATATTCCTGCCTAAAGGCAGCAGAGAAAATGTGGAAACATTTCAGAATTTTTACAATATTATTGGCACTCTGGGAATAACAAATATCAGTTCACCGAATAAGCAAAAAATAAATAAATAAAAAATAAAATAACTCAAAAGACACTGCTCTGGGACTGACTCCTGATTTTCATTTACTATTGTCAATTATGAAACCATCATCTTCCTATAATAATATTATATCTTCAGTCTCATCACTGCAGGTTATAATATTAGATACTATTAACAAAATAGCCTAATGATTAAGATAAAAAATTTCGTCTCATGTCTTCAAGATCCATATTGGTGTTACCTCAATGGCAATGTTATTTAGAATTATTTGTGTTCAACTATTTGGAGTTGATTTGCGTTCTTCCACATTTGAGCTGTAAGTTGTGTTTTCAATTGATAGCTGTTTTTAACACAAGATAAACACGAATGCACTTTCATAACAGTTCTTGTGGGTGCAGGCTCCCTCCCATTTTTGAAAAACTGAGAGCTCATCCCCTGGCTGTGTAGTTGTTCTGTTCATCTTTTTGTCTTTGCTTGTTTGTACTGAAAACAGCATTTTAAAAAATAATTTTGAATAGAAGTTTTAGGTAACTGACACTTGATGAAAGAGAAGAATTTTTCACAATTATAACTTATTATATTTTTAGTTAAATTATAGAAAGTTCCTGCATCAAATGATATGATGTCACTGCTTGCCTATTTAAAGCAGCCATTTTGAGCGGCTTTGAAAGATTCTATTTTTTCCTAGTATTAGTAATTTCTCCTACTACTTACCTTGCTTCAGGAGAGCATGTCTTTTTCTACCTTGGATTATAGTTAATGTATGTACATGTCTTCTATTTTCTTTCAGATTACAAACTGTTTACAAAGAGGAAATGAGCCCTTCTCAACCTTCTATCTCCTGGCATACTCTATTTCTATAGTAAAGTGAAACTGAATTGATATTCTAATTTGAGCCAAATTCCTAGAAATTAGAGGTTCATATATAACTGTATAAACAAAGGTGTGTATCTTCTATATCTATAGTAAAGTGAAACTGAATTGATACTGTATTGTAACAGAAAAAACTCAGGAGTAAAAGTGTTTGATATGGCTCTGGCATTCGTGAGCATCAAGTCTAATAGCCTAGGTATGATTTTTAAAATAGTCCACCCAAATATGAAATTAACAATAAGCTCTGTTCCCGTTTTCTCTCAGAGGTGGGTAGAAATAAAGATCCTTTATTCTGGCAAAAATATCTGCTGATGCTAACTTTAATCAGATAGTCTTAAAGTCATGGTCTACTGGCAGCTGCTATTGTAAGTGGAGAACCTAACTGATGGCAGCTACTACTCTTGGAAGCCTCTGGCAGTTACAGCTTAACAGCTCTTTTCAATAGAGTCCCCACAGTCAATTTCTTTTCTGCTGAGTGTTTAACCTGGAATATGGCTAGGGCTCATTATACCTAGGCAAGTAGGCCAGTGACCAGAACAGGTCCAGATAGGTAAAAGATAAATGTTGCCCAGCCAAGCTGATAGAAAATCGAGGTGCAGTTAGTAATGAGCCTACTGTTCAACTCCATATCCACTCTTCTTTGCTCTGCATTGTGATCCTGGAACCAATACTGTGCAAAGCACACTTCTCTATCCAGCTGGCTCCCTGTTAAGCTCTGCCAGTAGGGAGGTCAGAGGAACACTGTTAAGTGGAGGAGAGAAAAGGAAGTTGTTCTTTCCTGTTTGCTTGCTCTTTCCTGTTTATTTTCCCTAACATACATCACCACGGCTGCAACCTCTGGTCCAGTTTCCAATTTCTTTTCTATATCCTCAGTAGCAACCTCATTTTACCCCTCAAGAGTATCAGCCCAGTTGGGATACCCCCTTTTCAGAAGCCTTAGGATGTGCTCCAGAGTGTTCCTTCTCCAATATTCTATGTTCTGGTAACCCCAATCTTATTCTTTTGTTCCCCCAGTTTAAGCTGTGGTAGCTATTCCTTAGATAGAGTTGCTATCTCTGTGTTACTTTGACCATATTTTTTACTTTTAAAGCCCTCCAATACTTGTGTAACCAATTCCTTATATTAAATGAAAAAATTTCCAGACTGGATTACAACTAATACACCAGTTACATTCAAATATCCAAGCAGGTAGATGCACAAAGCCATTAGCCAACAATGGAAATCCAAGCTCATGTCTGGGATTTGAAGGTGGGACTCTGGTTCCATGATCCGTGTATACAATTGTGCATGTGTGTACACATAGCCTGATGAACAGGAAGGATCCAGTTTGTCCAAAGAGATTGGGAAATTAAGGCAGTTACTAATACAGAAGTTTAAGGATTCTTAAGTTGGCAAAATAGTCCAGCTTCTAACTTCATCCTGCAACATCAACTCTTAACTATAGCAGTAAAAAAGAATCTTGGAGTTTACTAGCAAGATAAAATAATAAAATAAAAATTATAACATGCATGGAAAGAATCAAAGCTGCCTTAATCTGATATGTTTGTGAGATGCAAAGGCTAAGGTGCAAGATGAAAGATAACCACAGGCAAGAGTAGAAGAAAAGAGTTTTAATTTATGCTCTAGCATCCGTCCTCCATGCCATCGTTGTCTTTGGACAAACAATGCCTTCCCCTTCATCTCAAATATTGACAGAAACAGTCAGACTACAAGGACCTTTACATGATATCCTAGAGAAATAGAAATGCCCTGCTCATGGGAGAAGTAGAAGAAAATAGATACGGACGGAGTGACCACCTTCTGGCATTGATTCTTCCACTGTCTTCTTTTAACCTTAGGCCTGATGAATTACAAATCTCAAGGGACTGCCTTCTCCCTAGGCTGCTGTTTTGAAAAGAAAAAAACAAGAAAATTTGAGGAGACTATGCCTGGAGAGGTGGTTGAAAATAGGTACAATGAACAAGGGCTCTGTCATCCTGGGACCCTCTATCCTGGGAAACAGGTGGAACAAATCAAAAGATTTATACTAACTGAAGAATATAAAACTATCAGACAGAAGAATTTCCCTGAAAGCAGCAGCAAAGAAAAAGAAAATGTAAAAGAAATATATGAAGTGTAAAAGATTAGACAATAGAGTTAGAAATAACAGCCTCAAAAGTTTTAGTGTACAAAGACCCACACTGAATATGCTTTTGGAGAAAGAAACAAGTTTCGCAATTTAAGAGTTGCTACAAAAGACTATGGAAAGTAAAATAATCAAAGACTTGGTCAGCTAACTGTGGTCTCAGGGAAAAGAAAAAGCTAATACAAAGGAAAATGAGAAGTATGTCCTCAGTAATTTCATATTAAAATTTTAGACAATATCAGGTCATTAAAAACTCAGTACATTCTAAAATATAAAAATCATGTATATTGTGTTTTTGTTTATAATTCAGTAAAATTAGAGATTAATAACAAAAATCCAATACATAGAAACTGAATAATAGCTCACTGAATAATCATTGTATTTAAAGGGAAATTAAGAATTATTTAAAGCTGAACAGTAAGTAAAATACTGTATGGTAAATTTGTGGGACACAGCTAAGCTGTAGTTAGAGGGAAATTTAGAGCTTTGAATACATTTACCTTTAAATTATTCATTTGGATACCATTTTGGTCTAACTAAGGTAGTGGCTGAGCACACAAGATGGGAAGAACTGAGTTAGTATCTGTTTGGTGTTATTATTAGGACTCTGGAGTTGCACATATGTAGGTGTAAATCTCATGTAAGCCACTAGCTGTGTAATCTTGAGCAAAATATTTTGCCTCTTATATTCGCTTTCTGTCTCTATAAAATAAGTCTGATAGAAGTACCTCTCAAGGTGGATGCAAGGAACAAATTTAAAAATCTATTTGTTGTAAGTGTTAGCTATTATTACTTTTAGCAAGAAAAAAATGAGGACAAAGGTATAACACTATCAGTGAGTCCAACTTTTAGTGGCAACTACTTTGTGTTACCAGTTTTTATAAAAGAGTATTCCTTGTATACATACCTTTATAGAGTATTGAAGCCAGACATTCACAAACTCCACATTGTAAAATCCTAACTTAAAGCCAGACGTTCCCAAACTCCACATCATAAAATCCCAGCTTATGCTACCTCGTAGCCCATCTATCCTTCTCTGAGGCCTGGGAGAGGGATAGTGACATTACTTTGGCCCAATTTTGATTTTTTCCCCTCAAGATGTAACACTTCCTCTGTCCTCCACCACAACCATCCTGTCTTACTAAGTAAAGCCTGTCACTTATTTAGGTACAAGGAGGACTTTGGGGTGATAGTTTGGTTCTCAATATGGTTATCATCTTGAGAAGTAAAGCCTGTCACTCATTTGGGTACAAGGAGGACTTTGGGGTGACAGTTTGATTCTCAATATGGTTATCATCTTGAGAACTAAACTATCACCCCAAAGTCCTCCTTGTGTCTTTCCCAAAACCAAAAAGACAACAAATGCACACGGAAATGCCTGCTGCTCCCAAGTAAGACATGCAAACTTAAATAACTAGTAGTACCATAATAACTTCTCATTTGCAAACAAATAAAACTATGAATATGTCACATTTTAAGTAGTAAAATCATTTGTACTGTGGGTAGATTACTTTGAAGAAAGAGCTCAGTCTGCAAAATTTCTAGGATGTTTCCTTCAAGATCAGATCAACACACTTAGGTTTGACAATTAAAGTTTCCGTGTCATCTTTTGGATATGTGACTTCTCCAATAGTTTGAATAAAATGAATAATTGCTTTGAAACCATGCCATTAGTTTCAGTATACACTGAAAATTTGATGCTGATTGTCTTACTTAATCAGCAGACCAGTCCTTTGTGATTATTTTAGCCCCATTTTACAGGTAAAAAACTAAGCTTTAGAGAGATTAAATAGTTAATTCAAAGTCATATAATTACAAAGAGGTGGTTCAAGGCAAGTATTATGAGGGTTCATAGATAATAGAGATCACATCCGATAGCAGACAATTAGCATTAGTTACTCAGATGACTACACGTATCTCTTAACCTCTTACCACTGAAGTAATTTTCTGAAGATCCTAGCCTATGGTAGTTTGTGCATGTGTTATGGCTGGCTGCCCTTTATTAGTACCTTTGTTTAGCTTGAAATGTTTTCATTAGTTTACATTTTCCTGGTTTATTCCTGTGAGAGAACATTTTCCTGGAAGAAGGTAAAGAATATGGCTCCATTTAATTAGGGCCAAGGCTGTGCAAAGGAATCATCTCCACAAAAGCAGATATTTGAATGAAGTAGTCCTTTGAAGCTGGTTGAGGAAATGAACTTTAAACTAAATTTGAAGGAACTTTAGTTGAGAACTACCAGGGCGAAGAAGCCCAGACCATTTGAGGCTCTCTGAATAAAATGTGGCCTTGGTTAGCAAGGGTAAGAATACAATTTTCATTTTATTTATCACAAGAGATCTAAGAAAATGGAAAGGATATTTGTTAAATTTGAAAGTTGCATGCAAATTGTAATACATAAGTGACAGGACCTCAAAAAAGTAAGGAAAGAAGTTCCAAGAGCAGAGAACTTATTTCTGCAGAATCCTGCCCACAGAAGACAAAGGCTTGCATTCCACTTGGGTTTCACCTTAAAGAAGTTTGCCTCAGTTGACTATTTGTGTCCTGTGTCAATCAGGAATGTTATAAAGTCAAACCAAGCATTGCACAATGGCTTGCTGAGAAAAGAGGGCATAGTGCATTACAGAATCCATTTCTGTAAGTTATGATTTGAACAGAAGACCTCAAGTTCTTGAGCACAAGGATTTCAAATAGAGGAAACTATAATAGCTTGCACGATTTTTTCTATTCATCCAGAAAATTTGCACTCTGGCAGAATACAAAACTATGAATAAGCTTTAGGAATATGCTATTGTTCTCTTACAGTTCTTACTTAAATAGTCATTTAAAATAATTGCTATTTTTCTATCATTATAAAAATAAGAAAGTTTGTTTTATAAATTTAAAAATAAATTTGTTTATTAAATAAGTTAAGCCTCTTCAAGATTGGGTGGAACATGCTATTAATTCAGATCTTTCTTTAAAATAGCATAAACACACAAGCTTGCACATTTTGAGTCTTAAAAGCATTGCTTCCTGTTGCTTTGGCAAAAAGAAAAAAATACCTATTAATTAATGTTTTTATTTCTATGTGGGCTAATACCTAGGCTTTATTCTGAAGAGTTTTATTTTTTATTCCTTTATGGCTCTATGCTCCAATAGTACTTTGATGAATTATAAATATAAAGATATGCTTTGTAATTGGTTATAAAATGTCATCTTTTATTTAAGATTTTCTCTCTCGCAAAACATGGTGCTTTATTTTGCGTCTTTTTCAGGCAGCACAAAGACAAATTCCGTGATCCTTATTGAATTACACATATTTAATTACTGATAAGATCAGCTTGCCAATCATTTCTTACCATGCATCCCACTCAGTGTAATATTCCCAACTGTAACCTAAAAAAAAAAGAGGAGATATAATAGTAAAACAAATCAACTTACTTGATGTGGGCAGATGAGAATGGAATAAGCAAAGTAGAATGATGGAATGCTCCACCGTGGCAAGAACACTTTGAGGCACAAACTAAAGCAACCCTGCATTGCGTTTAATTACTACACAATAATTGATTTACTAAACTTAGTATGTGGTTGTAATTCACAACTCTTGTTGCACATTTCACTCACCAGAGGGAGCTTTTAACCACTATCACCCTAATGCCAAAACCAGGAAAGGACATAACGAAAAAAACCACAGACCAGTACCTCTGATTAACATAGATGCAAAAATCCCCAACAAAATACTAGCTAACTGAATCCAACAGCATATCAAAAAGATAATTCACCATGATCAAGTGGGTTTCATACCAGGGATGTAGGTATGGTTTGACATCCACAAGTCAATAAATGTGATACATCACATAAAGAGGATTAAAAATGAAAATCACATGATCATCTCAATAGATGCAGAAAAAGCATTTGACAAAACCCAGCATCCCTTTATGATTAAAATCCTCAGCAAAATTGACATAGAAGGGACATAGCTTAATGTAATAAAAGCCATCTATGACAAATCCACAGCCAACATTATGCTGAATGGGGAAAAGTTAGAAGCATTCCCACTGAGAACTGGAACAAGACAAGGATACATACTTTCATCACTTCTATTCAACATAGTACCAGAAGTCCTACTCAGAACGATCAGACAAGAGAAAGAAATAAAGGGCATCCAAATCGGTAAGGAGGAAGTCAAACTGTCACTGTTTGCTGATGATACGATCATATACCTAGAACACCCTCAAGACTCCTCCAAAAAGTTCCTAGAACCGATAAATGAATTCAGCAACGTTTCAGGATACAAAATCCATCTACCCAAATCAGTAGCACTGCTATACACCAACAGCGATTAAGTTGATAAGAACACAATTCTTTTTACAAGAGCTGCAAAAACAAAAAATAAAATGCTTAGAAATACACCTAGCCAAGGAGATGAAAGACCTCTACAAGGAAAACTACGAAACACTGCTGAAAGAAATCATAGATGACACAGACAAATAGAAACACATTCCATGTTCATGGATGGGTAGAATCAATATTGTAAAAATGACCATACTGTAAAAGCAATCTACAGATTCCATGCAATACCCATCAAAATACCACCATCATTCTTCACAGAACTAGAAAAAAAAATCCTAAAATTCATACGGAATCAAACAAGAGCCTGCATAATGAAAGCAAGACTATGCAAAAAGAACAATTTGGAGGCATCACATTACCTAAATTTAAAAACTATACTATAAGGCCATAGTCACCAAAACAGCATGGTACTGGTATAAAAATAGGCACATAGACCAATGGAACAGAATAGAGAACCAAGGAATAAAGCCAAATACTTACAATCAACTGATCTTTGACAAAGCAAACAAAAACATAAAGTGGGGAAAGGACACCCTATTCAACAAATGGTGCTGAGATAATTGGCAAGCAACAGGTAGGAGAATGAAGCTGGATCCTCGCCTCTCAACTTATACAAAAATCAACTCAAGATGGAACAAAGACATAAATTTAATACCTGAAACCATAAAAATTCTAGAAGATACTATTGGAAAACCCTTCCAAATATTGGCTTAGGCAAAGACTTCATGACCAAAAACCTAAAAGGAAATGCAATGAAAACAAAGATAAATAAATGGGACTTAATTAAACTAAAAAGCTTCTGCATAGCAAAAGAAACAATCAGCACAGTAAACAGACAACCTATGAGTGAGAGAAAATTTTTGTCATCTGTACATCTGATAAAGGACTAATATCTAGAATCTACAAGGAACTCAAACATATCAGCAAAATAAAAACAATCCCATCGAACAGTGAGCTAAGGACATGTATAGACAATTTTCAAACATAGATATACAAATGGCCAACAAACATATGAAAAAAATGCTCAACATCACTAATGATCAAGGAAATGCAAATAAAACCACGATGTGATACCATCTTACTCCTGCAAGAATGTCCATTATCAAAAAATCAAAAAATAATAGATGTTGGCAGGGATGTGTTGAAAAGGAAACACTTTTACACTGTTGGGTGGGAATGTAAACTAGTAAAACCACTATGAAAACAGTGTGGAGATTCCTTAAAGAACTAAATGTAGAACTACCATTTGATCCAGCAATCTCACTACTAGGTTTCTACCCAGAGGAAAACAAGTCATTATACGAAAAAGATACTTGCACACCCATGTTTAAGCAGCACAATTAGCAATTCCAAAAACAAGTAACCAGCCCAAATGCCCATCAATCAATGAGTGGATAAAGAATTGTGTGTGTGTATATATATATATATATATATATACACACACACCTACACACACACACACACCCATGGAATACTACTCAGCCATAAAAAGGAATGAAATAATGTCATTTGCAGCAACCTGGATGTAATCAGAGACCATTATTCTAAGTGAAATAACTCAAGTATGGAAAACCAAACATCATATGTTCTCTCTCATAAGTGGGAACTAAGCTATGAGAACCCAGAGGCATAAGAATGATACAACGGACTTTGGGGACTCAGGGGAAAGGATGCAAGGTGGGTGAGGAATAAGACTATACATTGGGTACAGTGTACAGTCCTCGGATGATGGGTGCACCAAAATTTCAGAAAGCACCACTAAAGAACTTTTCATCTAACCAAACACCACCTACTCCCCAAAACCGATGGAAATAAAAAATTTAAAAAAGGAGAAAAAAAATAAAAAGCGAATACTAATAGTTGAACCCCTTCCAAAGGAAAACCACATATGTTGGAGGAGAGCTCAAGCATTGATATTTTTAAAGAAGTTCCTCAGCTAATTTTAAGTTGCCACCAAGAAGTTCTAAGAATCACTGGTCTAGCACAATGGCCCTCAAAATGTGGTTTCTGAACCAGAAGCATGGCATCACCTGAGAAGTTAGAATTTGTATTAGAAATACAAATTCTCAGCTCCACCTCACACCTGCTGAATCAGAAACTTTGGAGAGAAGGCTCACTAATCTGTGTTTTAAAGACTTCAAGAGATTGTATTTTATGCTAATGTAATCAAAGACTTATTTCTTCATCTGGTTTATTGCATCAAATTATTTTTCTGGCTATGCTAGTTTCCTCAAGAGTTGCTAAGGAGAGACTGAACTGGATATTTTTCACTGTAGAAAGGAACCTGAGAATGACTTCCTGAATATCATCAAACATATGAGAAGCCTTTCTAGCTCTTACGTAGCCTATAAACCACTAGAGTTTTAGAAAACCAATAGCAACATATCCATGCTGCATGTGACTTCAGGAACAAATAAGAGATATATTCAAGAACCAGAGAGATAGAAACCCAAAATACCATCTTTATTACTAATAAATTGGCCTTATAACTGAGGCAGGTGAGGATTTCCTATGAATTAGCAGATTTACTCTACCCCTCTAATTACTGATATAGCTAGATGAGGATAGGCCTCTCCCTAAAGGGACAGGCTCCTAACAGCAACAGGCAAGATCATAAGCCTGTGTAAACTTCGGCAGGAAATTACAATTAAAAGGAGAAAAAAGAAGTAGCTGACATTAACATGTCCAGTTCCTTCTTCTAAAGTCATAAAGGAGGTAAATTCTTTCTTGTAAGAAGGTAAATTCTTCTTCTGGTAGAAGTTCCTACAGAAACATGAGGAATGAGGCACAAGAGTTTTCCCCTAAACTGGACAATAATCAAAGTGATATCACAAATCTTGAATCTCATTCATTCAACTCAAATTTACTGGGCACTTACTCTTTCAGGAATTATGTGAATATGGTATGGGTATAAGAATGGGAAGTTAAAAATGGTGGTAGCTATGGATACATTTGAGAATTGTATTTATGCATGGCCAAGATTTGTACTTTAAATGCAACTGAAATTTTTATTTTGATTTATATTCCAAAGTTTTACTTAGTGTTTGAGAAGTTAATGCAATATGATTACATAAGCAACATAGATATTCCAAAAAAGTTTTGTGCACCAAAAGATAATTAAAATATTCCATTGATAAATAATTAATTCATAGTGTGTCTGGATAATCTACCTGTGGTCACTTTTTTACCTTATCTCTCAAGAGCATAGCTCCAAATAATTCCCAATAGAAAGTCCAAGGCAGGATCCTTTTGAAGGACGACACATAAATAAAGGAAATTATTGTTGGAAGGGTGAGTGAGGTAAACAAGAGCAAGACCACATGTGCAAATCCAAACAACAAATTTCAATATCTTTCCAAAAGCCAAAAATATTCATACAGATGAAAATAAATGTTAATTCAAAAATAAACTTTGCAAGTTGACAATAAATCACTTGCTATTTATAGTAAAGACAGGAGTTTTTAAAGCTAAAGAGAAAATTGCTCTTCCAGCACTAAAAGATGCTTATCAGAATGTGACAGGACAGGGGTTACACATTCAAATGTAACAAGATTAGGCTTTGAATTCCCAAAGTAGAAAGAATGTGTTCGGCAGAAATGGTTTTTACGTTGCCTGTTGGGCTGCTTTTGAATCAATTCTATTTATCTTTGGCATCAGCTGTGGTTCTGTGACTGGAGATTTTTAGTTAGAGAAAAAAATCAGAAATACTGAATTCTAGAGTTTTCTTGCTGGTAAAATGCAATGCAAAATAGCCTTTATTATACACAGGTTTGACCTGACTTTAATTAACTTCAATATAATTATAGGATGTGACTTTTATACTTGATGTTAAGGTTTGTGCTAAGTGTGAAAAACTCTATAAATATACTAATTTATACTTAAATCGTTTATTATAGAAAAAATATCTATTCTACATTCACATCACAATATTTAATACTTAGTTTTCGTTTAGTAAAAGAAACTTAAGAGAGATTCTAAAATCTGAGTGCCCTTTTGTTTATATTTTCCTGACAAGTTTCGATGTGTGAGCAAAATAAAATTTCAATGACATATTAATACTGCATTTTATCAAGCAAAACATGTAAATAAATTAAAATAAATGTTAATTCAAAAATAAACTTTGCAAGTTGACAATAAATGACTTGCTATTTATAGTAAAGACAGGAGTTTTTAAAGCTAAAGAGAAAATTGCTCTTTCAGCACTAAAAGATGTAAATGTGTAAACTGAATACGAACCTTCATGCTAAGGTCGTAGTTCTTTCTTAGATAATTTTGTCAAGTTTCCCAAACTTTCTAGTTCTCCTTGAAATAATCTCTTTTGTAAAATAATAGCACCAAAAGTGGTCCCTGTTTTTTCTTAAAATTATATATCATCTCTACGGAAACTCCATTTTATTAAAGTTTGATATATGGAGCATTTCAGTATACATATGTATGTTTATGTGTGTGTTTTAAGTGTGGTAGGATATAATATACATTATCACACAACATTTGCTATTCTCTGTAATAAATTTTTTTTATGAAATGATACAATGGAAATAGTGTCAAACTGCAAGATTATAAAATAAGTCCTTTTGTATCTGGCTTCTTATACTTGGTACAGTGTTTTCAAAATTCAGCCATGTTGTAGCATCTATCAGACCTTTACTTTTTATGGCTGAATTCATTGTATGTAGGTACTGCATTTGGATTATCCATTTATCTATTTATGGACACTTGAGTTGTTTCTATCTTTTGGTTATTGCAAATAATTTTGCAGTCAACTTTTGCATACAAGTATCTGTATGAGTTCTCCTTTTAATTTTTCTGGTATATTCTGAGGAGTAGAATTGCTGGGTTATATGGTAATTCCATGTTTTGCCTTTTAAGGAGCTGCCAAACTGTTTTCTACAGTTGCTATATCATTTTACGTTTCCACCAGCAAAGTTCTAGGGATCCACTTTTTCCACATTCTCACCAATACTTGTTATTTTCCATTTTTGTTGATTATAGCTATCCTAGTAGGTGTGAAGTGCTATCTCCTTGTGGTTTTCACTTATGTTTCCCAAAT
Organism: Pongo abelii; assembly: GCF_028885655.2. Classification (NCBI taxonomy): domain Eukaryota; kingdom Metazoa; phylum Chordata; class Mammalia; order Primates; family Hominidae; genus Pongo; species Pongo abelii. The sequence continues at coordinate 114,576,757 of NC_071996.2, forward strand.
GACCAAAATCTTTTCATTTGCTTATTGGCCATTTGTACATCTTTGTTGGAGAAATGTCTATTCAAGTATTTTGCCCATTTTTTCATTTGATTATTTGTCTTTTTGTTGTTGAGTTGTAGGAGTTCTTTATATATTTTGGATACTAAACCCTTATCGGATATATAATTTCAAAATATATTATTTCATTCTATAGTTTGTCTTTTCATTCTTTGATAATGTCCTTTGATACACAAAAGTTATTAATGTTGATGAAGTCTACCTTAATTTTTCTTTAGTTGTTCATGATTTTGGTGTCAAATATCCCATACGGGAAAATTTATAGAAACATAAGGTAGATTAAAGGTTAACAGAAACTCCAGAGAGTGGAGAATGGGGAGTTAGTGCTTAACGTTTAGAGTTTCTGCTTGGGGTGATGAAAACGTTATGGAAATAGATGATGCTGATCATTGCACAACATTGTGAATATAAATATTGTCGCTGAATTGTGAATTTAAAAATAGTAAAATGGAGGAGGAAGTGGAGTAAGATGGTGATTAAATTGCTTCAGTGATCATTGTCTCCCTCGGAGGAACACCAAATTAAACGACTATCCACACAAGAAAGCACCTTCATACGAACTAAAAATCAGGTGAGACATCACAGTACCTGATTTTAACAACATATCAGGGAAACAGACACTGAAAAGCAAAGGAAAGACAGTCTTGAATTGCTGAGACCACCCCTCCCCAAGCCCCGGCAGTAGCTACCTGGCACAGACAGAATCTCTGTGCTTGATGGTGGGGGAGCACAGTGATTGGTGATTGTGGACTTTCCACTGGAACTCAGTGCTGTCTGTCACAGCAGAAAGCAACACAGCGGAATTCAGCCAGCACCACAAAGGGAACATTTAGACTAGCCCAAGCCAGAGGGCAGTCACCCATCCCAGCAGTTAGAATTTGAATTTTGGCTAGCCCCACCACCGTGAGCTAAAGTGCTCTAAGGTACTAAATAAACCTGAAAGGCAGTCTAGGCCACAAGGACTGCAATTCCTGGGCAAGTCCCAGTGCTGTGCTCAGCTCAGAGCTGGTGTACTTGAGCACATGACCCAGTAAGTCACTAGCTGGGGCAGCCAAGGGAGTGCTCGCATCATCCCTTCTCAAACCCCAGGTAGCACAGCACACAACTCTGGGAGAGACTCCTTCCTCCTGCTTGAGGACACTAGAGGGGAGAGTAAAGAGGACTTTGTTTTGCAATGTGGATACCAGCTCAGCCACTGTAAAATTTGGTGCCAGGCAGAGTCCCTAAGGCTGATTGCAGGCCCTAGATCTCAGATGACATTTCTAGACATACCCTGAGCCAGATAGGAAACTACTGCCATGAAGGAAAGGGTCCAGTTCTGGCAGGATTCATCATATGCTGACTAAAGAGCCTGTGGGCTTTGAAAAATATCAGCAGTACCCAGAGAGTACATGCCATGAGCCTTGGGTAAAACCCTGAGCCATGCTGGCTTCAGGTATCACTCAGCACATTCCCAGTTCTGGTGGCCACAGGGAGAAACTCGTCTTGCTTAAGGCAAGGAGAGGGAAGAGTAAAGGGAACTTGGTCTTGCAGCTTGGTCACCAGATTGAGGTAGAGCACCAAGGAGGCTCCTAGGGCCTTTGATTTCAGGCCTTGGTTCCTGGAAAGCATTTCTGGACCTGCCCTGGGCCACAGGGGAGCCCACTGCTCTGAAGGGAGAGGCCTGGCAGTATTTACCACAAGCTGACTGAAGAGACCTCGGGCTTTGAGTAAACATTGGCAGTAGCCAGGCAGTACTCGCCGCAGGCCTGCGTGGTGGTGGCACAAGAATAGACTCCTTCTGCATGAGGAAAGGAAGGGAAGAGGGAAAAGGACTTCGTCTTGCAGCTTGAGTGCCAGCTCAGCCACAGTAGAATAGTGCACCAGACACGTTCCTAAGGTTCCCAACTCCAGGTCCTGGCTCCCAGATTTTTGGTCCTGCCCCGCACCAAAGAAGAGCATACCATCCTAAAAGGAAGAACACAAGCCTGGCTGGATTCACCACCTGCTGACTGAAGAGCGCTTGGGTGACTACAGTCAACAATAATTTACTGTGCATTTTTAAATAACTTAAAGAGTATAATGAGAATGCTTGTAACACAAAGAAATTATAAATGCTTGAAGTAATAGATACCCCTTATACCCTGATGTGATTATTATATATTACATGCCTGTATCAAAATATCTCTTGTACTCATAAATATATACACCTACTACGTACCCACAAAAAATTGAAAATAAAAAAAGTTAAAATGGTAAGTTTTATGTCAAGTATATTTTATGATGTTAAAAACAGTTTAAAAATTGCCAAAAAAGTAGCACAGTTTTTTTGGGTTTTTGTTTTTGTTTTTGTTTTTTTGAGATGGAGTCTCACTCTGTCACCAGGCTGGAGTGCAGTGGCACGATCTTGGCTCACTGCAACCTCCGCCTCCTGGGTTCAAGGGATTCCCCTGCCTCAGCCTCCTGAGTAGCTGGGATTACAGGCACACGCCACCACACCTGGCTAAATTTTTGTATTTTAGTAGAGACGGTGATTCGCCATGTTGGCCAGGATGGTCTTGATCTCCTGACCTCTTGATCTGCCTGCCTCGGCCTCTCAAAGTGCGGGAAGTTTTCAATTAAAAAATTTTTAAAAATTAAAATAATGATAACTAGATAGCCAAAATATTCTTAAATTCAAGGAAGAATTATTCTAATTATATAAAAGAAGGAAAACAAATAAAATCAGAAGTATTTGTCTGTTAACTACGTATTTAGTGATTACTAGGAAACTGAAAAGTTGCAAATGCCTAAAACATCTTCTTGATATCTTTCTTGGGGCATTCTATACAGTTTGAACTGAAAGATCTCAACTTCATAATCTCACAAAAATTATATAAATTAAAATAGTCAAGAAGATTCCTTTTAATATAAAAAGTTTTGTTTGTTTTTTTTTCCTCCTGGGTGGGAAAAAAAAAATGATATTCTGAACACGACTTTGAAGTGCTGAAATTGAGTAATAACCAGTTCTTGCCCAGGAAGATTTTCTAAGATCTTTGTGAGAGTGTTCTGTCCTTATTGGTCCACTTAAGAAAATTAAAAGCTTTGGTGTTCTGCTGAAAATAGCTGCTGGGATGACCATGGTGTGTCTCTTTCACACTCTCAGTGCCCTCCATACTGAGCTACCGTAGTGCCTAATGCACCATTTCCCTCCCTCTACCTTGTACTGCAGCTCTCCTTGGATTAGGCATACATTCTCCTTCTAGCACCCTCATCTCTTTGTCCCTTTTATCTAATTCTTTCTCATCCTTAAGTTCTCATGTTAGAATCTGTAGCCCAGTATGTCTCTTTTCCCCTTTGTGCATTCTTATCACATTTAAACTACTTGCTTCACTATGTTATAATTCATTTTTAAAACTTGTTTATTTCCATAATACATCAAGCTTAAAATAGATCTTTAAGATAAATTTATAAAATAGACTACTGGACATTTCTCAGGCATACCTCTCTTCATTGCTGTGTTGATTAAGCAAATAATTTTATTTTGTCTAAATTTCAACAGGGGCATCATTTAATCCAAGGGTCCTTGTTCTTTTCATAATATTATGCTACCTAATGAATGAATGAGTAAACAAATGAACAAATGCACAAGAAATAAGCTGTACTAAAATTTGTAATATAAACAGTCTCTCTCACGTCAAAGAATATGATTCAAAATTTAAAGGATCCCAAAATCCTTTAAATTTTTCTAAATTATCCACCCACATGTAGAAGGCACATTACTCTCCAAATGTGTCCTGCTAGCAAGATCCCACTTTTTGTCAGGTGGCAATGGGGACAAAGAGAGTTCCTTCTTCTAAGTAGAAGGTCAGATGGTTTTAGAGTATATCAAAAATAAACCTACATAGAAAAAAACAAATAAGGCTCAGCACAGTGGCTCATGCCTGTAATCCCAGCACTTTGGGAGTCCGAGGTGGGTGGATAGGCAGGCGGATTGCTTGAGCCCAGGAGTTGGAGACCAGCCTGGGCAACGTGACAAAACGCCATCTCTACAAAAAAAAAAAAAAAAAAAAAGTCAGGCATAGTGATCAATCCCTGTAGTCCCAGCTACTCAGGAGGCTGAGATGGGAGAAAGGCTTGAGCTGGAGGAGGTCAAGGCTGCAGTGAGCTGTGATTTCACCACTGCACTCCAGCATGGGCAACAGTGGGACCCCATCTCAAAAATAAATAAGTAAATAGATAAAAATAAGCCAAAAACCTAATGAATCTCTCTTACTATCTGCAATGAGGACAACTTCTAAGAATGTGTTATTACCTGTCTCTTTTATTGTTTTTCATTTTAAGCTTTCTACTGTTTTCCAACAGTGTTACCACTGTTTTCTAGAATATAACCTGGCTTGCTCACTGTTTTCCAAATGGAGACCTTATAACGCGTAGTTCTGAGTCTGTAAGTTAATAGTAAAATCAGTGATGAAATAATCTTAGCTCATAGATGACCTTGGAATATGAAGGTATAGAAAGGGTATGTTGTTAGAGTTTGATTTTTATTTTTATTTGTTGCTGTATCAATCCTGCTAGGTATTGTGTGGTACCCTGCATTCTTTAAAAATGCAGAGCCTCACAATCAACTTTAGATTCTAACCAATAAAGTCCTCAAATCCCTTCATTTCCAGTAAAAACCTTCCTATTTGAAAAATAGCATCTGCTTTCCCATGTCACCGGTGTCATGATGTAGATCCCCATGGAGAAGATCCTGTGGAGATGACACCAGGAGGTGGGAGCTGTTGTAAAAGAGCAGTAGGGGACAGTATTAAAAGTAGAATGCTGCTGACTTGAATCCCAATCTATGTTGGAGCAAATGATCCCCTTAGGGTAAATCAACAGAGTAAATGTCTATTCATGCTGAATATGTGAAGAGAAAGAGGACAGGAAATTTTATTTTCCAAAGTAGAAATTGACAAAGTAGAAGAATTATTATCTATCTTTCAAAAATAGCACTAGACGATTGATGCTTGATTGTGCTAATCATCCTTGATTTTTCTTGTTTTGAATTGAATTTAGAAATAAAACTAAGGATGATTTGCACATTTATCTTCTTAAAGGAATTGCCCAAACTCCTTAGTCTGGCATTCAAGGACCTTTATAATCTTGTGGCAATGTACGTTTGATTTTGACCTCTTCTTACTCTTTACGTAAACTCTTTTATTGGCCATGGTGGTTGACTTGCTGCTCCTTAAAGCTTTCTTCATATTATTGCACCACCTGAATTGCTATCCTTTTCCCAGCTCATAGGAGCCTATCTATTTTTCAGTGTAAGGATGGGGGTTGGTCACTGTTATACATACAATGTCTGACCCACACTATGGGGGCTAGTATATATTTACTGAATAGATGAATACTTGTTGGTTAGCCGTCTCTTAGCGTTCAGATTCATTAGCTACTCCTTATGTCTAGAATATTATGGAGTGCAGTCAAAAGCATCACCATCCTATGGATCCTTTCTCTCAGGGGAATTAAGGCAAAGTATTTTATTAAAGGAATATTGCCAAAGCCTCCTTATGCACTAATTTTCCACTTAATAGTCTTTTTGTGATACAGACCTTCAGAAAGATATCCTAGTCTATTCAAAATTGGATGAGAAGAGCTATACTGAGCTAGAGAATTTTCTAATTGATGAGAAGGCCAGCTTACTTTGGGCTACTTAGATTTTTTGTATCAGGGGACTCTGTGATAGAGCATTGACTTTGGAATCAGACAGACCTGATGTGTGCTGTGCTACCTTCCAGATATGTGACCCTGGTGAGTGACTCGATGGCTCTGAGTCTCATTTTGCCATCTTTGAGATATAGTTGCTATGAGTATTCTGGAAATAATGTTAGTAAAATTGTTTAGCACATTATCTAGCACATAATAGGTATTCAATAAATGTCTGTGGCTCCTGCTTTCTAGGGACACAGAGTAAAATGTCTGTTTTAAACACTGTGTTATGGTTATTGTATTAGTCTATTTCATACTGCCATAAAGAACTGCCTGAGAGTGGGAAATTACTGGGTAATTTATAAAGAAAAGAGGTCATGGAAGTTTCAGACACAGGCTATTAAAAAATTATGTGTAATATTAAAGAAACAAATTGCAAACTTGAAAATATGAAATAGAAACAATAAACTATAAAACATAACCAAACAGACTTTCAAAGAACTACATTGAACTTATGAAATATAAGATTCTTATGATAAAAATACCACAAGCGTATAAGGAATTTCTGTGTTGGTTTATTCATATGTGATAAAAGCATGTTGGTTCTGCATAAATATAGATGTTCTTATCCATTAGAGATGACTACTAAGGTATTTTCAGGGGAAATGTTATTTCAGATGGAATTACGTGATATCTGAGATTTGTTTGAAAATTTTGCTAAGACAACTGTGTTTAAAGTGTGTAGGTAGAGAAAGATAAGATTGTTAAAATGATGATTATTAAAGTTGAGTAATGAGCAAAAAAAAAAAAAAAAAAAGAGGTTTAATTGACTCACAGTTTAGCATGTCTGGGGAGGCCTCAGGAAATTTAAAATCATGGTGGAAGGTGAAGGGGAAGCACAAGGTATCTCCTTCACAGGGCAGCAGGAAGGAGAAGTGCCAAGTGAAGGGGGAAGAGCCCCATATAAATCCATTAAATCTTGTGAGAACTCACTATCACGCAAATGGCACTGGGGAAACTGCCCCAATGATTCAATTACCTCCTCCTAGCCTCTCCCTTGACACATGGGGATTATAAGGATTATGGGGATTACAATTCAAGATGAGATTTGGGTGGGGACACAAAGCCTAACCGTATCAGTGATACAATGATATAATATGTTTAATGTCTAAAATGTAAACTTTTAAAGAACATAGAAATTCTATAATCCAACAACTGAATTCTATACATAAGAAGGCTTACAGTGTTGAAGTAACAGATTAATCGATGGCAGTCTATTGCAATATGTCATATTTCATTTTATTTTATCTTTTATTATATATTTGAAAAGTACACACACACAGTTTTTGACTCAGAGTAAACCTCGATAAGACTACACAAAAATTCTTTTTAGGAATATTTGTTTAAAGATATCTATGGTATTTGACTTAAAGCTTAGCAGACTATTTTAGATCTTGTGCTACCAAAGATGAAATGTGGATATAACTTAAAACAGGAATAAACCAGAATAGATTCCCTAGTTGTCTATAAATATTGAAAACAGAGCTCATAGAAAAAAATTAATGGAACTACAGTGGATATTGGCCAATTTTGATTGATTCTGGTGTCAAGGGTTTTAAAAATTTTTCAGAACAACTAAAATGTAAGTGGAATGGAATTTAAAGCTTTGCCCATTTAAAACTTCTGATAACAGAATTTTCTTACCACCTCTTAAAGGCCAAACCTTTCAGATTATGGCTAACCCAGAGAAGTTAGAAAATATGCTTTGTGACCTCATGTGACCATAAGCCATATTGCAACAGGCGATGAAAATTTCAAACCTAGCTCAGATTGGTAAAATTAGAGCAAAATCTGTATAAGTCAAAAAAAACTGGACAATTGTAATAACTAAAATAGTGCTTACAGAGTATTTTTTTCTCTGATAAATTATTTTATTTAAGCTTCACAACAATTCCAATTAGGTAGGCATTATCATTCCCATCTTATACATGTAGAAATTTAGACCCCAGAGCTTAAGTTGCTCAAGGTCTTATAGCTAATAAGAGATGGAACCGGCCGGGCACGGTGGCTCAGCCTGTAATCCCAGCACTTTGGGAGGCCGAGGTGGGCGGATCACAAGGTCAGGAGATCGGGACCATCCTGGCTAACACAGTGAAACCCCATCTCTACTAAAAAATACAAAAAAATTAGCTGGGCGTGGTGGCGGGCGCCTGCAGTCCCAGCTACTCGGGAGGCTGAGGCAGGAGAATGGCGTGAACCCGGGAGGCAGAGCTTGCAGTGATTTGAGATCGTGCCACCGCACTCCAGCCTGGGCGACAGAGCGAGACTCTGTCTCAAAAAAAAAAAAAAAAAGAGATGGAACCAGTGCTTGAACCAAGGCACTCTGACTCTAGAATCTGAACTCGGCTCTTTTATGAAACTGAACCATGTCATAGGTCCCTTCCAATTTATGTCTCTTCTCATATCACTATAGCAATCAGCATCTCATGACAAACAGCAAGGGGCATGAGTAGGAGAGACCAGAGACCAGAGTCCTGACAGCTAATCTGCTGTTTGATCCATCACAATTTGGAGAATTGTCCTGAAAGACCTCATTTTATCTTTTCATGTTATATTCTTGGTGCCCATGAGCACCAAGTAGAAGTGTGAAGGTAGATACAAAAAGTATTGTTGGTTATTTCACCCATTTCCACTACAATAGATCATAAAAACACTAAAATCAAATAATACCACATTTTATTTGAGGGATTGGAGGGGAGGGGTATTGAAGAGAGAAAGTAGCATACATAGCATATATTAAGACAAAGTGAAGTGTTGATTTTTACAATGATCCTATGTAACTATTAGGCAATGCAGAATAAGAGTTACATAAGCCTTGCTGGATGGTTTGTAGATCACGTTGGCCAACTCAGGCCTTCCTCTGTCTTCCTACTTATAGTTCTCAGAATAACTGTAGAATGAGCTGGAAATATAACAACCTGAGATAAGGAGAAACTGTCAGGGACAGCCTAGGAAGCTCTGTTTCAGTCTCTCCAGAAAAAGATGTCCTATAAGACTTTAGCTCAGCAAATCACTGTGCCCCTGGGTATAAACCCAGTGCAGTTGACTTTCAGGATCCCTCAGCTTCAGTGCCACATGAGACATGCACAGATGAAATTCCCTGTTCCCTGGGCAGCTTTCATGAGCCTTTGGGAACTAGCTTTCCATGAATCTTAGGTTTTTGTTGTCCCTTGCTGCTTATCTGTGAGTTATAAAGCTGCTTCACCTAACTTGTGTGAGCATTCTGTCTCACTAAACTCGTGCAAGTGGATTGATGCCACTGCTTGATATTGGCAAGGTGTTTAGAGTTTTTCCTGTGGCAGATACCAGTGGATGGCGAACTTCTTAGTTCACAGGCAGAAAAACAAGTAATCAGATCTCTTTTGTATAACTAGGGAAGGCATAAAAGCAACCCTAATTCCAATGAAAACCCTATTTATTGTGAGAAGGTCAACAAGTATTTATTAACAGTGGGAGAAAATAAGTAGGACAAGAAAGATATGCCCAGAAAGATAAACCCCAATGAGTGAATAGGAAGGCCCCTCATAAACATTTAATGTAGAGATTGGTAGGGGGAGTAAAGGGTTTTCACCTGTTAGGAAGAGGGATGTAAGGATAAAACTGGAGACATTGAAGACATCCAACTAATGTTCTGTTAATATGGCCCCTAGAGTGGTTGTCTTAGTATTTTTCAAGGGAAGAAATCAGTTTTCGATTTCCTTAGGCACAATTCAGGACCCAGTTTGCTGAGGCCACATAGGATTATGCAATTGTGAATAGTGGATTTAGAGGAAAAAGGAATATCTCATATGCATACAAGTAGGTGAATTAAACTTGTTCCTAATGAATGGTATCCAGTAAGCGTAGCTAGATAGTCTAGAATAGAGTATCCTATGATAAATCATGTTTTGCTGGGGTTCATAAAGACAATACATAGGCATAGGGAAACCCATTCTCCTGGAACATCCTGCTTTCACTTTGAGTTATTCCCCTGTGTCCCTGGAGACAGGCTGTGAGCATGGAGTCAGAGCTGGGCTGTGATTTTTTATTTGACATTCATAGTAAGCCTCTAGCAATGATTGGAAAATATTGGAAGCAGGAGGTAAAAGCCAATCAGTGTATTTAGTTGTAAATGAGATGGCTGGAGTTCAGAAAATGATGCCTACTTAGTGATTAAAAGGAGGAGCCACATGTATTATAGGATAGTGGTTAAGTGGCCAGTATCTGGAATAAGATTTCATAGTTCAAATTCTTACTCGGTCACTTATTATGTTAGTTACCTTAGTCAAGTTAGTTTTTTTATTTGCAAAACATGAATAATGATAGTACTTATCTCACAGGGGTGTTGTGAGTGTTACTTACGTAAGTGATTACATATACAGTTCTCAGAACTATTCCTTGTACATTAAATATCAGCTCTTCTTATTATATAGGCTAACGAAGTCAACCATGGATGGGGGAAAGACTTTTAGTGAAAACATCTGTGAAAACACTAGGCAAGAAGGGTATCCTGAATTATTTCACTGGGAAATGACGTGAATCTGGGTTCCCTTGCCAGGCTACAGAGAGATGAGAAGTCCATTCTGTCCTGAGCCTTGGGGCTAAGTCTTCTGCTATGAGTTTTACTTCTCAATGTGTTTTCCCCATTGCAGTTAGAGAAACATTTTTACAAAATCCAAATCGGATTATGTTACTCCTTTGGTTAAACCATCTAGTGACTCGTGATTTATTTAATAAACAAAAGCATAATATTATGTGTAAGCAGATGATTATAGAATTTATCATTCAAAGCAGGACACTTTACGAGTTAAAGAGGGCACAATTATTACTCATACCAGGACAATAACTATAACCCAGGCCTACCCCCCAAGCAAAGAGGGTCATCTGTTCATCCTATCTACAAGTCCCTGTGTGAATGTGTGATCTGGTCCCTGTCTTTTTCATGCCAACCTCATTTCATATCACTTTCCTTCTTGAACCTTGGTTTCCAGTCACACTATTTTTCTTTCAGTTTCTTTCAATATTCTTCTTCCTGCCTTTGCATGTGTTGTTTAATCCCACCCAACTTCCCCTTCGCTTGGCTAACTCCTTTTTCTGCAAATTTCTTTTCATTTCCCTTTGTTAGACAAGCTTCCCTGACTCTCACAGACTAGATAAGGTTTCAAGAAGAATGCTTTCTTTACTTTGCTTATTTGTCCTTCATATTTAAGTATTATGTTTGTATCCTTATTCAATCATTACTTGTTTATTCTGGCTAAGTTATGAGCTCCTATCTGCTTTGCTTACTCTGCTTTGTACCCCAGTGTGGTATCCAGCAGGCAATGTTGAATGGAAGCATACTATGTTTGCTTCAGTAACTAAGGTGGAGCAAAACTGCAATGTGACTGTCATCCTAAGATTCAACTCTGCAGAGCCAGAAGGACAGAGGCAAAGTATTACTTAGAGTTAAGGTTAAAGTAGCGACTCTCCGCAGCTAAGTATGAGGTCTGGGAGTGGCAACTGCTTCTCTTATTAAAACATGGTGGCAGCTGATGGCCGTGTGACAAACTATGATGGGCTAATGTCACTGTATTGTACTTGCCAATATTCACATATACTCTGTCTTCTGAGAAACTCAAACTGAATAGATGATAATAGAAAATACGTTGAGTCTACAATATGCATTGTTACCTTTCTCTATTATTAAACATACTTTCCCCTGCTTTGCCATAGTATATCATTTGTCAGTTTTTCTAGTACATTTCTCTGTTGAGAAACCAGTTAGAGCTGATGAATACTTCCCCATAGGGAAATTGCAAGTGAAATCTTTATACAGAAACTGTTGTACATTAACCTAAAATTATTTCATCTTTTAAGGAAATTGAGCCCTAAAATTATTAGTGTTTGCTTTGTGTTGACTGCAGAGAATGCCTTTTATTTAATTCTATCTTAAACAGGTTTGTTCTTTAAACTCTGATATCATTCTTGAGATGGGGGAAAAAAAGAAGCACTTACAGTACTATTCACAGAAATCCTGTGTATTTACTAAGAAATCAAGCCAAGATAATTACTTCACTTTTTTTTTTTGGTCACTAAAAAAGTAAAAGTTGAATGCTAACACACAATGCTGCAAATGTAGTATTTCTAGGAAGTCTGACGGGAGTTATTTATAAAAAGATTTACCTTGTCTTCTGGGAGACTATTTCTTCCCTTAATTATTTTTGACTTCTCACCTATTACACCTTAAACTTCCTCAGAGGGTAGCAGTTGAATGACACGTTCTCTTTGGAAATCACAATGTGAGTAGAACATGTGAAGGAAAAACAAAAACAAAAAAAAAAACTACCACCATTTTGCTAAGGCAACTAAGTTTTCAAATGCCAGAGGGACAGTTGTGAAGCTAGAGTACTCACTGAATTAGGTCCAGCTATTTCAGAACAAAGGAAAGTGATCAGTTATGCCTGGGGACTGTGCACTTGGTCCATTTTCTTTTCTTATAGATTTCATGTTACTGTCTCAAACAGTTACACCATTCTCAGGAGTCACCCCCCAGAATGCAGAAATCTTATTTCAAACAGTAGCTGCCTTTTGCAGCCAGAACCTTTAAAAAAAAAAAAAAAACTGATTGTTTTTAAAAAAATGTATACCTGGATCTGGCTAAATCTTAAATGCCACATCTCTGCCTTATAGGTCTTTTTCATTGAATTCCAAGTTCTTTCTCACAATAGAATAAAATAGGCACATGATAGTATTTCCATATATCAGAAATATAGTCCTATATATAATGTTTTGTTTTTGAAATAAATTCCAAATTCTTGATACATTTAGCTAATTCCAATGTTTCCATGCTAGTTTTATTATAAGGACCAAATATAGTCTTCTAATAAACACATTTATTGGAAACATTGATGTAAATTGGAGAGGAAAATAATTCATTCTATACTTTCTATATCACTGTCCCTTATGAACACATAAATTAATCAGAATCATGATTGATTCTATAACTTTAATAATAGATGCCACCAGCACTCTCTACAATGACAACAGTATTACCCAATTCATAACTGAATGAAAAATGGACTTTCAGTGCCCATAAAAGTCTCTCATGCATTTTCTCTTTCTTGGAAATTAGAACAGTTCTATTTTTTGACATTTTGTAAAATGCATAAAATCTATATATTTATTAGCTGAAAGGAAATTTAGATTTCTTTAAAATTCAACTCATAAATAAATTCACATAAATCTTTTCATTTGCCTATAAGAAATATATTCTGGGTTGAGCAATACTACAAATTTCTAAAATTGGTGCAGTTATTTCTAAGCTATAAAGATTTTTCACAGACAATAGCACACATTATCATTATCTTCATAATTTTCATAATCATAGCTAATATCAGCGTAGGCTTACTGTGTAACTAGCCTTGTTTTAAGCAGTTTACATGAGTTGACATGTTTAATTCCTCAACAACACCACAAATTGAGTTCTGATACTTTTCTTTTAAAAGCAAGGTATAAGAAACACAGAGTAAACTAATGTTCTAAGATGACTCCGTTTAGATTAATGATCTAGCATTTTTAATAACTTTCCCGTTGAGAAGCTGGGAATGGTGGAAACTAAAAGACTTCCAACTCTGAGGAAATTGTGGTAGAAATGGAAGCAGTATAACGTATGATTGAACTTAACTGATGTAGGTGATTGAGACTGTATTTGCAGAGACAATGCTTAGAGAAATACAAGAAACCCAGACATAAAAACTGAAGCTTTTGTGGAGATACATAAATACATAGGACCTTGGAAACAAATGAAGTAATATAACTGCGTATAATTTGTTTACATATATAAAACATAGGAAAATGGAAATACAGTGTGTACTTAAGTGTACATTTCTCAGTGTGAAATTTATTGTGTGCTTTTACTTTACATAATCTGTGGAAAGTATAGAACATGATACCCAAGGGATAATGAGGGGTCACTTTATACTTCAGGGAAGAGACTATAAATGCTATGAGCGTCTTATACTTGCATGAACTTGCATGAAACTACATATTTTTCAGAGATGTTTCATAAATTATTTCACATTAAGTTTGTTTAATAGCTACATAAAAATCCTTCCTTTTCCCAGCACTTTGGGAGGTTGAGGCGGGCGGACCACGAGGTCAGGAGATCGAGACCATCCTGGCTAACACAGTGAAACTCCATCTCTACTAAATATACAAAAAATTAGGCAGGCGTGGTGGCAGGCACCTGTGGTCTCAGCTACTCGGGAGGCTGAGGCAGGAGAATGGCGTGAACCTGGGAGGCGGAGCTTGCAGTGAGCCCAGATCGCGCCACTGCACTCCTGCCTGGGCAACAAAGCTACAGACTGTGTCTCAAAAAAAAAAAAAAAAAAAAAAAAAATCCTTCTTTTACAGATGAGTAAACAGAGGCTGGAAGAGGTGATCTGACTCACCCAAATTGACAGTTATTAATAAATATATTAAGGAGAAGAAAATGAAGATAATAAAAGAGGTATGAACAGGATGTTGTGTGACTATCAAAAGGTGAAGATGGAGACATTGGAGAAGCCTTCAAGGAAGAGGTAATAGTTAAATTGACCATTGCAGGATTCATTGCTATAGGTAGAGAAGGAACATGAGCATTGAAATTTTAGGGAACAGTAAGAGTAGGACTGATGAGGCCAGAAACTGTCAATATATTTGCAAAACTGTTAACAATCAGTGTAACTGCACTAAAGTTTTGGTAAAGACTAAAGAATGGGAGAAGATATAATCAGCAGAATAAAACCAGACTGTGGAGAACTTAGAATGTTTTAGAATGTAAGTTCTAATTTAACAAAAAACACTGGAAGATTTTTTTTCTTTTCTTTTTCTTTCTTTTTTTATTTATTTCTATTTTTTTAATTTTTTTGAGGAAGAGTCTTGCTCTGTCACCCAGGCTGGAGGGCAGTGGTATGATCTCAGCTCACTGCAACCTCTGCCTCTCGGATCCAAGTGATTCTCCTGCCTCAGCCTCCTGAGTAGCTGAGATTGCAGGCACGAACCACCACGTCCAGCTAATTTTTTGTATTTTTTGTAGGGATGGGGTTTCACCACGTTGGTCAGGCTGGTCTTGAACTCCTGATCTCAAGTGATCCGCCCACCTGGGCCTCCGGAAGAGATTTTTCTTTAATCAGAAATATGACATGAAAATAATTTTAAATTGAGAAAATTAACCTGGGACTCTTGAATTGTATAAACTAGAAAGGAGGAAACTGGAGTCCAAGTTCATCTTCATCCAACCCAAGTTAGTTGCTTCTCAAATGTTAATGTTCCTATGAATCACCTGAAGATGTAGCTAAAAATGCAGATTTGAATCCGTAGGTCTCCGATGAGGGCTGAAATTCTAAATTCCTAACAAGCTCACAGCTGATGTAATGCTTTTGCTGCTGACCTGCAGGAGTTAAGTGGCAAGGAGGTACATCATTCCCTGTTCATGTCTCTGAAAATAGAGTGTAGGGAGCTTTCTTTTCTCTGTAGAGTGAATAGAGCCTTACACCTCCAATTCCTAAGGATGTTTCTTTGACTTGAAGCTTGAGTCTTGAAAGCTAAATTTTTTATTAAGATCTTCACAGAAAGAGACAAAAATAATAGAGATTTAACTTACAAATCTAAGCTCAGAAGGCACTCCATGGATCAGAAGAGACTTATGTTGTGGAATAGACACAGAGGCCTCAAGATGTCAATGCACCCCACAACTAGCAGAGGTTCATACTACCATCCCCAATTTCCTGTCCTCCCAGTAGACTGCACATGTCTCAGGTCAACCATTATAACCTATTATTCAGGTCCTGACCCAGCCCGTTCTTCCTACCTTCATGATTCAGCAGGCCAGGTTCACAGTAGACAACAAGATAAAAATCATTATCATCAAAATATCATCCACACCAGCTCTCCATACATGTGACATTTTCTATCCTAGTCATTGAACCTCCGTATTTCTGATAAAGAAGGAATATATTTCTCCTCCAAAATATGAATCTGCGATGCCACACCAAAGACATTTTCATTATCATGTTTTGTATCTTCCAGTTACAATGTTTGTCATTCTCTTTTCTTACTCAGCTATCTGTTCCTTGGATTCATCTCTCTTTTTAAACAACTTTAGATCTGTCCATACCAAATGGAAACAAGGGCAGAAACTGAAACAGAGCATTCTAAGGTCCAAAAGAAAAATTTAACAATATCCCATTGAATCTAAGACGGTCACTATGGCACACCACAATTCTTCTAAAATTTTAACATTCATAAGAATCACCTGGGATTTTTTAATAATACAAATTGCCAGACCATACCCCAGAGATTCCAATTCACTGATATAGGAAGAGATCTAGGCATCCGTATCTTAAGTGTCTCCTCAGCTTACTCTAATTCATGTGGTCTTAGGTTTTCCACTAAAAAGCACAGATACAGTCTAAACAATCCAGAGATATGTGTATGTATTTGATCTCAATCACAAATTACCCAAGTAACATTGGACAAGGCACGTGGTCTCTTTGGGTCATAGCTTCACATCTAATTAATTTTTAAACATCTATTTCAGCTGTTTTTTTATTATTGTAGAAATATTTATTAACCCAACATATATTGAATGCCAAAGGAAAGGGTTCCAAATGTAGTAGAATAAATATAATGCAAGACCAATTGGAGAATTAGGGAGTAAAGAAAAGAGAGACAAGATGGAGGGATAAAAGAAATCTCTCTCATTCACAAGCCAAGGTTAAATTCAGCATACTGAACACTTAATGTAACTGCTTTTTGTTACTTCCTTTTGTAGAACTGAGCTATCAGGTGTTTTTCATACTATCTGGTATTCTTTTTTTCCTCATTTGTTCCTGGATGTAGGAGCCAGTGTGCTATAGGGGAAGAATGTTCTCATGCACAATCCGAGATCAGATTATTTGTATTGATTAATTCCAGGTCAGGAAGAGTTAGGGTTGTTTCTTTGGGGTGACAGATTCCTTTGGCAGAACAGGTTAAATTTTGCTGCAGAGCATAAATTATCATATGCTCTCATCAGTATGCCTTCTTCCTTGGTAACTTTCATAGTATGTAGAAGTAGCCTCTGAATTATGCTAATGAATTATTACCTCCTGCCCAGAATTGCATGCACACGTCTTCAATGCAGCTGCTTGCATGCAGTGGAAATGAGAAAATTTTATGAAATAATTATCTTCAGAATAAGTTTGAAAATTTATGAAATTAAATGCTATTTATTCATTAACATTTGAAAAACCAGAAATATCTTTCCATCTGCCTTTGATGAAATCAGCCCTTTATTCAGTTCAATATTACCACAAATTAGTCTGCTTGCTTTCATAGCCTTTTCACACTCTCCATTTCCTTCAACTCTTAGAAGTGATGCTCACTATAGCTTAAAGACAATGCTCTCTGCTGATGAAACAACTGCAAATTACAGATAGACAATACAGGAACATTTAATAAGCTGAATAGAAGGATTTACAATATGCATCTATGCATGGCTGTCTGAACACTTTTGCTTAGATTTCATATTTTACTTTCTATGGCTGGTTTGATGGAAGTCTTAAGAGAATAATACCATTTTGTAGTTTTCGTGATTACTATTGTACTCTGTTATAAACTGTATATTCTTCATTTAGATATGCTAAACAATTTTTTCTTTTTTAATAATGGGGAAAATCTCCTTTTATACAGTGTTCAGAATGAAAGTTAATATTGTTCTCCTCTGGGTTAGTAAAATGAATTTCAATAACTTCAACTGTGGAAGAGAAAAGATGTTGAAATAAATGGATAAGATTTGGGCATAGGTTCTAAAACTGTTTAGCTGGTAATGATTTACACTGAAGGTACTTTTATTATAAAAGAAATTGGTGAGATCAAGTAAATTTAGTTACTTCTACTAACTTTGTTATATTAAAATGGGAATTGCTCACATAACAGTGGAATTTATTCTTAGATATTAAAAAGTGTTTGAGAGACCATCCTGGCTAACACGGTGAAACTCCGTCTCTACCAAAAAAATACAAAAAATTAGCCAGGCGTGGTGGCGGGCGCCTGTAGTCCCAGCTACTCTGGAGACTGAGGCAGGAGAATGGCGTGAACCTGGGAGGCGCAGCTTGCAGTGATTCGAGATCGTGCCACCGCACTCCAGCCTGGGCGACAGAGCGAGAATCCGTCTCAAAAAAAAAAAAAAAAAAAGAATGGACTTCCATCAAGGCAGTTCTTCATTTTTTGTATGGGACAGGATTGATTTCATTTTGCATATTTTGTTTCTTTATTTTCCCCCCAACAAATTAATGTCAAAACTACTACAGCTGGTGAAACATCTTTCATAGTTTGCTTTTGTTTTTTTTCTCTGTATGCCAGTTGTAAGAGTTTAATATTTTAGCAACATATTCAGCTAAATGTAAGACTCTTAAGCAATCATAATAGTTGGTAGTTTTCCATCTTAACAAAAGATTAGTTCTGAAAAAGTCATTAGATATACTTGAGTTATGTAGTTATTCTGTCCAAGACTTTGAACATGCATTGTTATAGAAGTCATTCTCATTCTGTTAGGCATGTCTACCAGATACCCTTATTTTCATGAGCATTATCATATAACATGGGTGTAATATGTATGTGTCATGACCAATAAAAATGAATGCCTTATAATCTCCAAGGATGTGAACCAGCAATGATATACATATATATATGTGTGTGTGTGTATATATATCAACAGAACCAGAGTATTATCAATATATGTATATATTTTTTGTTGTTCTGTTGATTATACACTGATTTTATTTTATTTTTTGTTATTCTGTTGATTATACTCTGATTCTTTACATTTACTTTATTTCTCCATTTTATTATCCTCACAGTAAACTTTTCTGGCTTGATGTTTCCCTTTTGTAACCTATTTCAGCACAGTGCTGCTACTTACTCATTGTCCCAAGTCCCTACTGGTTAGGTTGGCAATGACCACGTCTATCTTGCTGATAGTTCAGTCCTCAGCAGCTGGCACTGCCTGAGCTTCTAAAGGCAATCAGTGTTTGGGTTTTTGTTCAATTTTTTTTTTTATTCTCTTATGTGATACATGATCTCACTATGTTGCCCAAGCTGGTCTCGAACTCCTGGCTTCAAGTGATCCTCCTGCCTTGGCCTCACAAAGTACTAGAATTACAGGTGTGAGTCACCGTGCCTAGCTATCAGTGTTTGTTAAGTGAATGGATAAAGGATTGTTCTTCACAGCTTAAAAAAAAATCAATGGTTTCACATTTCTTATAGAATGTAATTCAAATTCATTACCATGACCTCAAGGTCTTTTTCAACTGGCTATACAGCCTGTCTCATTCATCTCCCACTGATCTTTCCTCACACCTTACAAACAATATACGTAAAAGACTTTCAACTTACTTTTCTCCAACAACACCCATGACAGTTGATATTCATGGGCATGGCACACTTCTGTAAGCACAACCTTTGACACAGACAGAGAGCACGATTTACAGAACATGACTCATAACATCACCTTTACGCCTCTCACTCAGGAAATCTTATTAGAATGCCAATGAGTTAAATGGGTGTTATTTTAGTGAGCATTTTAAACTCACTCTAATTTATTTTATTAAAAATTTAAGAAAATTCAGTGTACTTTAATTATTACTTTTAACATATTATTGTTGAAATATCATTCCACTGGGACTCCATGTTTGAGAACTCTTTTTAATAATAATAGTTAGCATGGTTTTCTTACCTTCCAAATATTGGGATTTTGTTATGTACTTTATATGTATTAAATTTTCCAAAAACCTGTGACGTAAATAACACTATTAATCTCATTTTATAGAAGGTAACATTTAAGTGCAAGGAGCCTAAGTAATTTACTCAAGGTTACACTTCTATTCAGTTTATGTGTTTTTCAATTAAAGATTTGTTTTAAAGTACTACAGATGGTTCTCAAAAAGTCAGGAAACAACAGATGCTGGAGAGGATGTGGAGAAATAGGAAAGCTTTTACACCGTTGGTGAGAGTGTAAATTAGTTCAACCATTGTGGAAGACAGTGTGGTGATTCCTCAAGGATCTACAACCAGAAATACCATTTGACCCAGCAATCCCATTACTGGGTACATATCCAGAGGATTATAAATCATTCTGCTATAAAGACACATGCACACATATGGTTATTGCAGCACTATTCACTATAGCAAAGATTTGGAACCAACCCAAATGCCCATCAATGATAGACTGGATAAAGAAAATGTGGCACATATACACCATGGAATACTATGCAGCCATAAAAAAGAATGAGTTCATGTCCATTGCAGGGACATGGATGAAGGTGGAAACCATCATTCTTAGCAAACAGGAATGGGAACAGAAAACCAAACACCACATGTTCTCACTCATAAGTGGGAGTTGAACAATGAGAACACATGGACACAGGGAGGGGAACATCACACACCAGGGCCTGTTGGGGGGTGGGGGAGAGAGAGCATTAGGACAAATACCTAATGCACGTGGGGCTTAAAACCTAGGTCGTGGGTTGATAGGTGCAGCAAAGCACCATGGCACATGTATACCTATGTAACAAACCTGCACATTCTGCACATGTATCCCAGAATTATAAAATAAGATAATATAAAAATAAAATATGTTTGTCAAACTACTTCCTTTCCCTGTCTCCCATTTTATACCTTGAGGTTGACACGTAACATGCATAGACACATATATATACACATATGCACTCAGACTAAATTTTAGGGCCTTTGGTACAAACTATTTATTGAAGAGTTCTATGATATTGTTATAAATAAGAAAAAAATGTAAAAGTACTTTTTGGCTGGACATGGTGACTTAAGTCTGTAATCTTAGCATTTTGGGAGGCTGAGGTGGAAGGATCACTTGAGTCCAGGAATGCAAAACCAGCTTGGGCAACACAGTGACACCCTGTCTCTACAAAAAATAAATAAAATAAAGCACTTCTTTAGTAGAGTAGATATGATTGTATAAGATATAAGTAAGTCTGTAACAGGCATACTTGAACCTAACACAGGAGAGTTTTGTTTGGATGTCATTTTTGCTAATAATGCTTTAAGCATTGCCTTATGGCAAGGCTCAAAGGGAGCATCTCATTTTTAAAAATTTAATATCAAATTGAATTCCATGTTCTCCAAATTGATCAGACCAAAGCCTGTTGTTTTTGTTTCACACAGGAATGTGCTGCCTTCAACCTTTGCTCTGTGAGCAAACTATGCCCTCATCTGATATGTATTATGTGGTTAAATACGTTTTTGCATCAAAGGTCCTATATAAAACTTGGTGATACCTCCCTAAATGTAGCTATCACACCTTTAAAATATTTTTAAATGATTCCACTGCTTTATCTTCCATGTCTAGAAAGTGGAATTTCACACACACAAACACACACACACACACACACACATGCATACACAAGCAAAGTATATATTTTACAAGTGTGGTTCGTTGCTCCTTTCCTTGATGAGGATATTTCATGAATCTTCCAACTTTTCCTTAAGATGCTGTAAAAAGTAAACATCCTCTGGGTAAATCTCTTTGCTGAATCTGATGCTTTACTTCAGAAACTTAGAACTGCCCTCTGCATCTCAATGAACATAGCTAAAGGACCCTACTGGATAGAACACACTTCTGCGGAAACAAACATTTACATTTTTATTTGTTTTTCATTATAACCAAACACAATATTTTTTAGTTGGTATAAACGACCAACGTATTAGAAAGGATAAACATATACAGCAAAGTTTACAATTAAAATATAGAATGTCAAATGCCTTCTCTTCTTAACAGGCTTGATGATGCTGAAAAATAGAAGAATGAAGATGAAGACAATGTTTTGACTTTGATAAAAAATATCAGAGGCCGGGCGTGGTGGCTCACGCCTGTAAGCTCAACACTTTGGGAGGCTGAGGTGGGCAGATCCCCTGAGGTCGGGAGTTCAAGACCATCCTGACCAACATGGAGAAACATAAAAATACAAAATTAGCTGGGCATGGTGGTGCATGCCTGTAATCCCAGCTAATAGGGAGGCTGAGGCAGGAGAATCGCTTGAACCTGGGAGGTAGAGGTTGCAGTGAGCCGAGATCGCGCCATTGCATCCTGGGCAACAAGAGTGAAACTCCATCTAAAAAAAAAAGAAAAGAAAAGCAAACAGAAAGAAAAAGTTAATGAAAGATTCTTATTTATTATTTGATAAGTGAAAATGAACAAATAAATATTAGCAAGAAGATAAATGGCCTTAAATGGCCTTAAGCCCAGGATCACAGAAGAACCCAAGTAAACAAACTAGTTTGGCAACTTTGAAAAAGTGTGGTCAGCACTGGAAGATAAATAAAAAGGGAAGAAATAAGATAGAAAGGATTTCCTTCCAAAGGGCAAGCTAGATTCTTTTTTTTTTTTTTTTTGAGACAGTGTCTTGCTCTGCCACCCAGGCTGCAGTGCAGTGACGCGATCTTGACTCAATGCAACCTCCGCCTACTGGGTTCAAGCGATTCTTGTGCCTCAGCCTCCTGAGTAGCTGGAATTACAGGCATGTGCCAACACGCCCAGCTAATTTTTGTATAGTTAGTACAGATGAGATTTCATCATATTGGCCAGGATGGTCTCAAACTTCTGACCACGAGTGATCCGTCCACCTCAACCTCCCAAAGTGCTGGGATTACAGGTGTGAGCCCCTGTGCCTGGCCTAGATTCTTATTAGGTTAGAATGCCATGATCAGTTTTTGAGAGATGGAGAACTTGAGAATAATTAAGAATGCAGATTTTAATGCTTTAATATTTGGAAAATAAGAGAGCTTAAGACAGGATTTTCTCAACCTCAGCCTTATTGACATTTTAGACCAGATAATTATTTGTTTTGGGAGCTATGAATTGTAAATATTTAGCAGCATCTGTGGCTTCTCCTTACTAGTTTCCAATAGCACCCCCACTTCCCCAGCTGTAATAATCTACAGTGTCTCAAGACATTGCCAAACATTCTTTGGGGAAACGAAATATCTCCTAGTTGATGATCCCTGGCTTAAAGGTACTATAATCATTAATTTAGGCAGGAGGTGAGTGAAAAAGAAACTGCGGATTATAATGGATTATTATATAGAATATATTATTAACTTTTTTTATTCCACCAAAGCCCAAAGCAGAAGCAAACTAGATTTTTTTAATTGTATAATTAGCTCTTTGGAGAATATGCAATGCCTTTCAATTTATAGATTTCTAAAACAGGTATCTATAGTAAGTATAATTCTGAGGTTAAAATATTGTCTGTTGGTAAAGCAGGTTTTTGAAAAATTTTGATATTATATCTGCAATATTTGATTATTTTCTTTATGTTAACCCTTTATGAAATAAATATTGAGGACTTCAAACATACTCTAATGTTAATAAGGAAATAGATAATATGCAGGTACCACCCACTCAGATTTAACAATACCTGGTCCTATTAGCTTCAGATATTTTTCTTTCTTAGGATTTATGTTTGTTTCATTTGTTTTCTAATCTTAGAGTGTCTTCTTGCCCATCCTAATATGTATGTTTCCTGCCCAGGGGTAATCAATTACCTGTAGATATTCTTTCTGCGTATGTTTTTATTGTACAATTTAGCTATGTCTATTTGCATCCATGATAGCACATAGTGTTGTGTTCTTGGTGGCTTTGTATGTTTTTACCTAAATGGCCTCTCTCTGTGTTTATCTTTTCATTTTTTATTTTTCATTCAATTCATATGTGCAAGATTTATTCATGTTGGCATATATAAGTATTTGCACAGTAGGTACAATAAAATGCTGTGAAGCAATTAAAATAAATGAGCTGACTTAAGCACTTACAAACAGCCCAGCTACAGACAAAATAGGGACAATGTACAGCGCTTTTTAGTTCACTTATAAACTAAACTTAGCAGCTAAACCAAGGCATGAAAATTCCAGAATTGAAAATGTTTGATCTGTCATGACCCTAACGGTGCAGGAAGAACTGAAACGTAGTCAGAAAAATATTCAGGCTCTTTTTGTTTTCCATGGGAAAAACATTAGCTTCCTAGAATCTGAGAGAGTGCCTGGGTGGGCAAAGAAGCCTGACCCTTCTCATGGGAGTGGAGGCCTGATGAGCCTTTCCAATGGCTCACCTGGATTTTAAAAAGGAACACATGGGAAAACCACTAGGAAAGAACTCTTTACTCAACAGCAGGCTGTGCGTGACTCTAAACAGCAGCTTATTTCTGAGCTAGCCTGTCATTGTTGGGTATAGCCTACGTATGAAGCTCAGGGGTAGCAAGCACAGGGTTTTTGAGAGCTGGAGACCTTGGTGGTTGGAAGGGGCCATATGCAGAAAGTAGTGTGGGGCTTAGACGAATTTAGCATATTGTGACCATAGCTCCAGAGAAAGTGGCCACTACAGAAGGTAAGGTAAAAATAATGCTGAGAGGGAAGAAACATGCCCTGTGGTCATGACTGAAGGCCCTACTAGTTCTGCCCAGGGGTCCAGGATAAAAGACTTGGACAACAATAGCAGGGATTCTTGAGCCATGGCACAGGGCGGATGACACCTGGAGGAGGTTAGGGGTCCAGTGTGTCCACTGATGGGTGTTTGAGTGACAGGGTTTTGCTGTTTTGCCTTTTCTTTGGTTAGTGCTCCTTGATTTAAAGTCCTCAGCCTGGTGGGACCTGGAAAAGCATCTGGAATTTATGAACACAAGGAGTGTTTATCTATGTTTCAGTGAGCATTTCTTTAGACCTAGTAACTTGTCTAATGTTAAAGCTCTTTGAAAAATTAATGCTTGATTTAAAGTTCAATAAAACTGATAGGTCCAAGAAGATTCCAACATCAATTTCCTGTATGCTGAGTAGATAATTCTTTGTCTATATTTTTGTATCAAGAAAGACCACAATCTCAAGATTTTTAAATTTGAGACTTGTGTCTCCTGAAATAAAATTTGGATGCTGTGTTAGTTTTACTTCACTACAAAAGCAGAGTCTGAGGCTCTGAGGCAATGACTTTCAGGCTGGTGGTTTATTTAGGATGTGGCTTTAAGGAAAAGGAGGAAGGGAATGAGAGAGTGGAAAGTAGAAGAAAAGTCAAAACAAATATGCATTATCAAGTTGGATACAAACTAAATTCTACCACAACCTCTCTTGATGCATTATAGGATTATCCACAGAAAATATCAACCTATGGGCTCCCTCCCTATGGGTGGAGGGTTGTTAACTTCATCCCACTCCCAGGTTGTACATGTCTGAGTGCTCAGCAGGTGCTTGCAAGAATCTCATGCACCAGAGAAGACCCAGGCGGAAAACTACAGATCCCCGGTACAATTGAATTGAGGAGCTCTCCAGTTGTACCTGCACTAAGCAGGCTGCCAAGGCAGTGGCAGGAGGAAACCCCGGACTCCGGGGATGTGGGAGAGGGCACAAGAAGTATTCTAAGACAGATGTGGAATCTTCAAGATTAATTTACAGGCCAACTTCAAGTTATAAAGATGTGATTCTCAATTTTGGCCAAAGGTCAAATATGAATAGATACCAAATTTTAGGTTTGAGAAAAACTGCATGTTGAAAAACATTTTTTTCTTCCTTAAGTCTAAAATGGTTTTTGCAAAAGACATCGACAGTAGACAACTTTTAGTTGGAGACATTCTAAAATTGCCCTGATTTTTGATCTTGGAGGGAGCAGAGAGTAGTGATAGTATTGTTAATTAAAGAAACTATTAAGGAAGATAGCATTTTGTAGGAAAGATTTGAATAGGCTTATCAGTAATACTTTTTGCATAGTTGGCAGTCAGACTCCAAATGAATAGAGTAGATGTTATCTCAAACTAAGGGCATTCAGCTGCTGAGTCTATCAAATTATTATCAGGAGTGCTATGAGGGAGATAAGCCCATAACTATGAAGACAAAATCTTACAGTGATATTCTGAAAATTCAGCTTTCAACAGGTAGCTTGAAAGAATTACACATTTTTTTTTCCAAAAGGCACCTGTGACCCAAGTTATGTAGTTTAAAATGCAGACGGATGTATTATAATGTCCCACCTGCTGTCCTGTCTAATTTAAAAGTAGTCTAGCACAACTCATCAGGGAAGAAAAGAGAAAACAGGAAAAGAAATAAAATGAGCTTCTTCTGCTACATTTAAATAGTGCTGAATAATGATCCTAAGTTTTGTTGCTAACCCAGCAAGTACACTGATCAATATTGTGCAAAGCCAAATGTAGTAGACTGAAAGCCAAATGCTATTTCAGAATACTTCATCATTTTTGCCAGCCTCGTGCAATGTTCAAAATGGGAAATATTTCATATGATCTCAGATATAGCAAAGTTCTTCTTGAGCTTGAAGTATAACTGAGAATTACAAGAAAAATGAAAAGTCTGGGGAATTTATCCCAAACTTAACAACAAAAAAAGACAAAATTAGTTATCTACTTTTTTATGTGTAACTATTTCCTTTAATTTTAATAAAGTATAAATTAAACCAATATTTAGATTTTTTTGCTTTTAGTTTTAGAGGAATGATCATACATAGTTACACTTTAAAACAGCACCAATTAAAAATCTCGTTATGGTCAACTTTGTATTAGAATAAACACTGGCATTATAAGCATAGCATTTAAATTATCTTTGTTAAACCTTTGGCAAAATGTATCATGCCTATGCCTAAATTGATCTTTTCTTAAAGAACACAGATGTTTTTCAGTTATTTTACTTTATCACACCAATATATGCAAGTATATATGTATAGAATACAATTCTCCTCTTTTACATTATAATATAATTCTAATTACACTTTATCTCATCATCAACTCCTTTTTTCTCCATGATGACTTTCTGATTTTCAACTGAAAGTTTTGTTTTTAAGTTGATATTTAGTTTGTTAAAAAGACTTTTAGAACATTAAATAAATGTCAGTAATTCTGAGAGACTGAAAATCTATCACAGAAATATTTTTCAAGGAAATAGTGTCAGGTAGAAATGAACTGAATCTGAGAATTTCTCATATCTTTTTGATGTATCTTTTCTCCTTGGGCATTCCTACTCATTTAGTATGTTCATTAATTTAGGGGATTCAGTATGTTATCTCCTTCAAGGAAAATAAAGCATGACTTAATTTCCAAAGGGTTGAAGTAACATTATTTTATAAAAATTGGTAGATAGATTTTTTTTGCTTTGCTTCTTTTTTTTTTTTTTTTTTAACTTTAAGTTCTAGGGTACATGTGCACAACGTGCAGGTTTGTTACATATGTATACATGGGCCATGTTGGTGTGCTGCACCCATTAACTGGTCATTTACATTAGGTATATCTCCTAATGCTATCCATCCCCCCTCTCCCCACCCCATAACAGGCCCTGGTGTGTGATATTCCCCTTCCTGTGTCCAAGTGTTCTCATTGTTCAATTCCCAACTATGAGTGAGAACATGCGGTGTTTGGTTTTTTGTCCATGCCATAGTTTGCTGAGAATGATGGTTTCTAGCTTCATCCACATCCCTACAAAGGACATGAACTCATCCTTTTTTATGGCTGCATAGTATTCCATGGTGTATATGTGCCACATTTTCTTTATCCAGTCTATCATTGATGGACATTTGGGTTGGTTCCAAGTCTTTGCTATTGTGAATAGTGCCGCAGTAAACATAACGTGTGCATGTGTCTTTATAGCAGCATGATTTATAGTCCTTTGGGTATACACCCAGTAATGGGATGGCTGGGTCAAATGGTATTTCTAGTTCTAGATCCCTGAGGAATCGCCACACTGACTTCCACAATGGTTGAACTAGTTTACAGTCCCACCAACAGTGTAAAAGTGTTCCTATTTCTCCACATCCTCTCCAGCATCTGTTGTTTCCTGACTTTTTAATGATCGCCATTCTAACTGGTGTGAGATGGTATCTCACTGTGGTTTTGATTTGCATTTCTCTGATGGCCAGTGATAATAAGCATTTTTTCACGTGTCTTTTGGCTGCATAAATGTGTTCTTTTGAGAAGTGTCTGTTCATATCCTTTGGCCACTTTTTCATGGGGTTGTTTTTTTTTTTTTCTTGTAAGTTTGTTAGATCCCATTTGTCAATTTTGGCTTTTGTTGCCATTGCTTTTGGTGTTTTGGACATGAAGTCCTTGCCCATGTCTATGTCCTGAATGGTATTGCCTAGGTTTTCTTCTAGGGTTTTTATGGTTTTAGGTCTAACATTTAAGTCTTTAATCCATCTTGAATTAATTTTTGTATAAGGTGTAAGGAAGGGATCCAGTTTCAGCTTTCTACGTACGGCTAGCCAGTTTTCCCAGCACCATTTGTTAAATAGGCAATCGTTTCCCCATTTCTTGTTTTTGTCAGGTTTGTCAAAGATCAGATGGTTGTAGATGTGTGATATTATTTCTGAGGGCTCTGATCTGTTCCGTTGATCTATATCTCTGTTTTGGTACCAGTACCATGCTGTTTTGATTACTGTAGCCTTGTAGTATAGTTTGAAGTCAGGTAGCATGATGCCTCCAGCTTTGCTCTTTTGGCTTAGGATTGACTTGGCAATGAGGGCTCTTTTTTGGTTCCATATGAACTTTAAAGTAGTTTTTTCCAATTGTGTGAAGAAAGTCATTGGTAGCTTGATGGGGATGGCATTGAATCTGTAAATTACCTTGGGCAGTATGGCCATTTTCATGATATTGATTCTTCCTATCCATGAGCATGGAATGTTCTTCCATTTGTTTGTATCCTGTTTTATTTTGTTGAGCAGTGGTTTGTAGTTCTCCTTGAAGAGGTCCTTCACATCCCTTGTAAGTTGGATTCCTAGGTATTTTATTCTCTTTGAAGCAATTGTGAATGGGAGTTCACTCATGATTTGGCCCTCTGTTTGTCTGTTATTGGTGTATAAGAATGCTTGTGATTTTTGCACATTGATTTTGTATCCTGAGACTTTCCTGAAGTTGCTTAACAGCTTAAGGAGATTTTAGGCTGAGACAATGGGGTTTTCTATATATACAATCATGTTATCTGCAAACAGGGACAATTTGACTTCCTCTTTTCCTAATTGAACACCCTTTATTTCTTTCTCCTGCCTGATTGCCCTGGCCAGAACTTCCAATACTATGTTGAATAGGAGTGGTGAGAGAGGGCATCCCTGTCTTGTGCCAGTTTTCAAAGGGAATGCTTCCAGTTTTTGCCCATTCAGTATGATATTGGCTGTGGGTTTGTCATAGATAGCTCTTATTTTGAGATACGTCCCATCAATACCTAATTTATTGAGAGTTTTTAGCATGAAGGGCTGTTGAATTTTGTCAAAGACCTTTTCTGCATCTATTGAGATAATCATGTGGCTTTTGTCTTTGGTTCTGTTTATATGCTGGATTACATTTATTGATTTGTGTATGTTGAACCAGCCTTGCATCCCAGGGATGAAGCCCACTTGATCATGGTGGATAAGCTTTTTGATGTGCTGTTGGATTTGGTTTGCCAGTATTTTATTGAGGAGTTTTGCATCGATGTTCATCAAGGATATTGGTCTAAAATTCTCTTTTTTTGTTGTGTCTCTGCCAGGCTTTGGTATCAGGATGATGCTGGCCTCATAAAATGAGTTAGGGAGGATTCCCTCTTTTTCTATTGATTGGAATAGTTTCATAAGGAATGGTACCAGCTCCTCCTTGTACCTCTGGTAGAATTTGGCTGTGAATCCATCTGGTCCTGGACTTTTTTTGGTTGGTAAGCTATTAATTATTGCCTCAATTTCAGAGCGTGTTATTGGTCTATTCAGAGATTCAACATCTTCCTGGTTTAGTCTTGGGAGGGTGTATATGTTGAGGAATTTATCCATTTCTTCTAGATTTTCTAGTTTATTTGTGTAGAGGTGTTTATAGTATTCTCTGATGGTAGTTTGTATTTCTGTGGGATCGGTGGTGCTTCTATTTAGGTGTTTTATTCAAGTAGCATCGCTGTTAAGTTGCTATTCTATTGGAGAATGCCAATTTTCTAGATTATTGACAAATCAAGAATGTTAGAATAGGATATTTAAGAAACTGAAAGTATTTTAAATAACATGAGAATAAAGACAATATCATTCCAAGTAAGTACCATTTTTCATCCAGCCTAGCGTTCAGACTGAGAAAGACATCAAAGAATTTGGGAGTTTTTTCGAATGTCAAACTGAAAATTCGTAGGTGTTCCTTAAAACACCCATAACATTCTAGGTCAATCATCTTGACTGTTCTCCAAAATATACTTCCAAACCCATTTACATTCCAGAAGTTGGTATTATTATTCCACATCTTCTAACTGGGAGCAATGTCCATGTATTTTCTTTCATTGTTAAAAATTAAGTATCTTTATTAACAAGACCTCTGGCACATCCCTCAGGGCCTAAAACACTGAAGATCTGAATTGGTTTTCTTCTGTGTATATGCTTGAATATAGATGTTTTTGTTTTTGTTCATTTTTTAGGGGACTAGGGAGGAAACCACCCCCTGTACATCAATCAAGTTCTATTTAGCTGGGATGATCTGGAAGGGTTGTCTTTGAAATTTGTACCTAAAACTTTTGCTAATCCCTCAAGCCTCTCCTTGCTTGTATGTATAAAGACTTTACAGATCAGTGAGTTTTAATAGGTACTAGTATGTTGGAGAAGCTTCCAGAAGAAAAACAAATTTAGTCTTTCTTGGCAACTCCCTTTTAAGGTGAAAGTATTGACAACAAGCAGTTTTAACACATTCACTAGAAAATATGGTGTATCCTGAGATAATACAACAAAGATCTTCTGGAGAACTTTTAAAACCTTGTGAAAACTTACTGATGACTGATTTTTTCCACTGAAAACACCAGTAGTTTAAGAATAAGTCTGTAATCAATTTCTGTTGACATGTGTAAGCCCTTTATTGAAGGTTCAAAAAATTGCATGAATTAGTGTCTAAAATATTTAGCACATTTTCAGTTACTACATTTTCATCATCATCATTATCAACATCATGTCTAACATTTTTTGAAGATTTGCTACATATTAAGCACAATTCTAAGCGCTGCACACATTAACTTTTTAAATCTTTATGAAAACCCTATAAATACTCCTATATTCCTAATATGTAGATAATGTTCTTAAAATTAATTATACTTAAAAAATTTAGATAGATGATAGACAGATTGGTAGATAAATATTAGATAGCTAGACAGATATTAGATACCTGATATTAGGTAGAGAGATATCAAAAGTAAACTACTACTGTAAATAATATCAAATAATATATTTATTTTCTAGGCTATTGACAATGACAGCAAAGAACCCCTAGCCATAGGTAATGTTCTACCTGTATTTTGTAGAATGGGCTGTATTTCCATGATACATAGAATGACATAATGGACACTAGAGAAGAGGGTTTGCAAAGCTAATAGCAGTAATTCTCATGTAAAGCAATTTCTCTCTCTCCTTCCATTACCACCCTCTATCCACTGGATTCCTATTGAGTTCCAAGACCCAGGACTAAAGGTACATGAACTGGTAAGGCTTAGAGGACATTTGGGTTTGGAAGTTAACTCCTATTATGATTCTCAGAAAGACCGATTCCTAAGATTTGATGAAATAAAATGTATGTGTTCTTAGAAAATGATAATATTTGAGTTTAACAGCAAAAGATCAAACAATTTGAAAGTACACCCTATGTCAAAAAGACATGTTTCTGAATTAAAGTGTAACAAAAGCCTTAAGAATCTGAAGCTGGTCATGGTGACTCATGCCAGTAATCACAGTAATTTGAGAGGCTGAGGCAGGAGAATTGCTTGAAGCCAGGAGTTTGAGACCAACCCGGACGTAGTGAGACCCCATTCCTACCAAAAATAATAATAATAATAATAATAAAAATAGCTGGATATAGCGGTGCATGTCTGTAGTCCTGGCTACTCAGGAGGCTGAGGCAGGAGGATCACTTGATCACAGGTGGTAGAGGCTGCAGTGAGCTGTGATCACACTACTTCACTCCAGCCTGGGCAGCAGAGTGAAACTCTGGAAAAAAGGAAGGAAGGAAGGTAGGAAGGAGGGAAGGAAGGAAGGAAGGACGGAAGGAGGGAATGAAGGAGGGAGGGAAGGGAGGGAGAGAGGGAAGAAAATTTGAGTAAGAATAAGTGGATTAAAAGATACTAATACTTAACATTATAGACCACTCATTCAGGTTGCACTTATAAAAATGCTTTTAAAATATATACATTGAAAGTGGTAAGATGCAGTCAAGATATCCAGTTGCATATCTGTGTCATAAAATGTCAATGACAAATGACATACTGCAAAAAGATGGCTTTCTTTGTTAACACTTTGATCTCTTACAAGATTAACAAAGCAATGAGTATATTTACTATTCTAAAGTTAACTGCGGTCAATAATAATATGATTGGTGAACTAGCAATGTTCTTGGGAAAATGTGACATTTGTCATGGTGAAGACTATTAGAGATTATAAGAGTTTTCCTTTTTTAGTCTGCAAAACTCATCCTAGAGATAGGCTATAATATACCTTTCTGACCTATGCTAGCTATTTCAGCAAGCGGTAGGTGTTAGTTACCTAGTGTCATTTTTATTATATTCTGAGTGGTTATGTAAGGAAAAAATGGAGGGGGTAAAGTCTTGAACAATTGACCTCTCTTTGAGGCTAAATTATACTTAAACCATCTCAGAAATATAGGTGATTAAACAGTCTATTTCAAAATATTCTCAACTTTAATATATAGTAAAAATAGGAGGACAAACTGATGATTTCTTCCATATCAAGCAACTAACAAATTATCAAGCATTTCTTAAGTGCCTACTTTATGCTAAGAAATTAATGTAGCCGAAAACATTTGATTATTCTTCATCCTTCTTTTTCCAACTGAGTAATAGTTTCTTAACTTTTTCTCATTTAAATAACTTAAACATATATAATAAAATATTGTACTTTACATGCGTATTTTCTTCCAGCCTTGTGTTTTATATTTAACCATAGTTAATTATTTTGCCTTTAAATGCTTTTAGATGGTACAATTTGTTCTGACTGCCTTAGCTTTTCTCTTCAGTCACACAGCTGGAGTGAACATGAAAACTCCATGGAGCACGTCTCTCTGGGTGAACATTTTTTAAAAAATCACAACTAGTAGGCAAAAAGCCATTTCCTCTAGTCAGGCTGTGGTTATCTTGATCTAGCATGACAAATTGGTGTTCCCAGAGTGGCTGCAAAGTAATCAGACTGTGACAAATGGTTTACTTATAGCAATTTGTTTCCATTTTACTGAAAATTTCTACAGTCTTAAAAAAATAAAAAGATTTTTAATGGTATTTGAACATTGTTGAAAGTGAACTGCTTGACATGGCCAAAGCTGGAATCTAGAATCATTATGCTTTCCCATAAGATATGACCAGAAACGTGACTTCCTGGGTCATGGATTGCTAGAAGGAATTCACACTTTAGTCCACTGTTCACAGTACCGAGTGACCCAAAGGCAAGAATTTCAAGCTCCACTCATCAAGACTTACCAGATAGAATACTTGAAAACTCTGTTCTCATTCTAGACTAAAGTTTCAGTGGTCATTTAGTTTGCTATAATTTATATTTTCTAAAGGTCTGCCTCAAGCCCAGCAAGATTTGGTTTTGCTGAAATGAAAAAACATCCGTTTGAGATTGGATTTTCTGTCACCTTGCTTCCTCTTTCTGGAATGCTACTCTCATATCTCTACGTCTTTCTGTTTATCTTCTCTCCTTGGTTGGACACTCCACAGTGACTCAAACTCATTCATTCTATGCCCTGACTGACTTGTTTCCTAGTCAGTGAAGCCTTCTGTCTCTTCCTCACTTCAGTGAATCTATGAATGGCCTTCAATGAGGCCCTCCAGGTATTTACAGATCTTCTTCTTCCCAGATTTCATGAGGAAAAATAGAATTAGAGCATAAAAAGGGCAAGGTATAGTGTTAAGAGTTAGCTCTGTACTAGGCAGACAAGTAAAGTGATTTGTCTATGTTATCCCATGTTACCCAGAAAAGTCGGTTTGATTCTCCCTATTTTATAGGTAAAGGTAACTAAGAAAGATGACATAAATTGTTAGAGATTAAGTATCTGTGACATTTTCTTGCCTGCTTTCTCAACACCATGACTTATTTTTATCTCTCAATTTGTAAGTAGTCTGAGGAATTTGGTTTTTTCCATTTGTTTGTGTTGTGAATTAATGTAACTGACAAAAAAAAGTAAGAAAAATTTCTATGTATTAGTTTAATAATAGCTAATTATCTAGATACCCAATGGAAAAGAAAAGAAATGAATTATTAAAGCCATTGCACTGTTAAGTTTTTAATTCACACACATCCCATTCAAAGCCACTTGCATTACTCTGTTACTTGGTATTTTTACATCATACTATATTACCTCTTTGATTTTGTTGTTTCTTCTCTTAAGAGTACCAAATAAGAAAACTTCCTAAACAAGAATTTTTTTTTTTTTTGAGAAGGAGTCTCACTCTTTTGCTCTGTCTCGGCTCACTGCAATCTCCACCACCCAGGTTCAAGTGATTCTCCTGCCTCAGCATCCCAAGTAGCTGGGACTACAGGTGCGTGCCGCCACGCCCAGATAATTTTTTTGTATTTTTATTAGAGACGGGGTTTCACCATATTGGTCAGGCTGGTCTCGATCTCCTGATCTTGTGATCTGCCCATCTCAGCCTCCCAAAGGGCTGGGATTACAAGCGTGAACCACCGCACCCGGTCTAGAAATGTTTTTTATTTTTCATAATATATCTTTATAAGACTAGTTACAATATTACATACTA
This sequence comes from Pongo abelii, assembly GCF_028885655.2. Taxonomy (NCBI): domain Eukaryota; kingdom Metazoa; phylum Chordata; class Mammalia; order Primates; family Hominidae; genus Pongo; species Pongo abelii. Next base: position 114,611,266 of record NC_071996.2, read on the forward strand.
ATTTCCATATGTTAGCAGTATTTTCTAATAATTATTTGAAATTCTGTGCAATACCATGGGATTTCAATTAACTAAAACTTAAATGAGTCACAACTCTGTCAGGCCTCTGGCCTGAAGCAACTGAAGAATCACAAAAGAAGTGAAAATGGCCGGTTCTTGCCTTAACTGATGACATTACCTTGTGACATTCCTTCTCCTAGACAATAAGTCTCCGGAGCTCCTTACCAAGTACCTTGTGACCCCTGCCCCTGCCTGCAAGAGAACAACCCCCTTTGACTGTAATTTTCCACTACCTACCCAAATCCTATAAAACTACCCCACCCCCAACTCCCTTTGCTGACTCCTTTTTTGGGCTCAGCCTGCCTGCACCAAGGTGAAATAAACATCTTTATTGCTCACACAAAGCCTGTTTGGTGGTCTCTTCACACTGATGTGTGTGACAAACTCATGATCTCCTTCCAATTTTTTGCTTTATTTTGGAGTCTTTTCTTCTCAACTTGCCTTTTTTCTCTTCTAAATGATCAGATTTTTTTAGTTCTATTTTTTTTTTATTATACTTTAAGTTCTAGGGTACATGTGCACAACATGCAGGTTTGTTACGTAGGTATACATGTGCCATGTTGATTTGCTGCACCCATTAACTCATCATTAACATTAGGTATTTCTCCTAATGCTATCCCTCCCCCACCCCCCACCCCATGCCAGGCTCTGGTGTGTGATGTTCACCACCCTGTGTCCAAGTGTTCTCATTGTTCAATTCCCAACTATGAGTGAGAACATGCGATGTTTGGTTTTCTGTCCTTGGGATAGTTTGCTCCGAATGATGGTTTCCATCTTCATCCACGTCCCTACAAAGGACAGGAACTCATCCTTTTTTACGGCTGCATAGTATTCTATGATGTATATGTGCCACATTTTCTTAATCCAGTCTATCATTGATGGACATTTGGGTTGGTTCCAAGTTTTTGCTATTGTGATTAGCACCGCAATAAACATACATGTGCATGTGTCTTTATAGTAACATGATTTATAATCCTTTGGGTATATACCCAGTAATGGGATCACTGGGTCAAATGGTATTTCTAGTTCTAGATCCTTGAGGAATCCCCACACTGTCTTCCACAATGGTTGAACTAGTTTACACTCCCATCAACAGGCAACCTACAGAATGGGAGAAAGTTTTTGCAATCTACTCATCTGACAAAGGGCTAATATCCAGAATCTACAAAGAACTTAAAACAAGTTTACAAGAAAAAATCAAACAACCCCATCAAAAAGTGGGCAAAGGATATGAACAGACACTTCTCAAAAGAAGACATTTATGCAGCCAACAGGCACATGAAAAAATGCTCATCATCACTGGTCATCAGAGAAATGCAAATCAAAACCACAATGAGATACCATCTCACACTAGTTAGAATGGCGATCATTAAAAGATCAGATTATTTCTTAGACATAATACATGTGACTCCCCTTGTGCTTTTTCCTTTGAGTTTTAAGAAAGACCTTTGAAATACACACAAGTCTTTGTCAACAGAAGAAAAAGGGGAATTATTTGGTTTTAGTTAAAAAACAAAGGTACTTTATATTCCTCTCTCTTTTAAACGAAGTGACAATCATGTTTCACACAGTCATGGTTGTACACAGTCCACGGTCTATTTAGTCATAGCCGCCTTGTTCAAATACCATTGCTAATCTGATTGTATTTGCATTTTTCCTCATGGGATTTTACTTTGCAGTCTAAAATAATAAATATATTTTCATCTTTCTAAGAAAGTAGGGCAAAAAATTAAATGTGCAAATTGATAAAAATGTGTTAGCAATGTGTAAAAACATAATGTTTTTTTAATCTTCCAGGACTTCATTAATAATCCAAACATAGTCTTCTATGATTTGTTCTTTCCTGATCTTTAATGTGGTATCAAATATGGGCTTTATACTTATTAGTGAGGTGCATGTCTCTAATCTGTTTTTATTTTCATTTATACCTTTTAATAAAATGGCCTTTGTGCTACACTGCATGCCTGAGTGTTTGAGGAATTCTCTGATTTTTTGAAAAGTAGAAAGAATCTGTTCTTGTTTAAAGTCATTGTGTTCTTGATTGATTTAATTTGTGCTATGGCTTGAATGTTTGTCCCCTCTAAAATTCATGTTAAAATTTGTCATTATAGCAGTAATAAGAGATGGGTCCTTTAAGAGGTAATTAGGCCATAAGGGCTCCATCCCCATGGGTTGTGTTAGGCTCCTTATTGGCCCTCTGAAGTTTCACTGAAAAATCAACTCACAAAAGACAGAGAAGAGGCATACAAATTTATTTATCATGTATACACAGGAGCCTTCAGAATAAGGACCCAGTCTCTCAGTGAGGTACAGAAACTTAGATACCATCTTGAGGTTGTAGAAAGAATGCAGGCTCAGAGCATGGCCAAAAACAGGTTATGTTGATAAATCAGGTTTAGTGGCAAGACAGGATATGAGAGGGAGAAAGGAAGAGACCTGGCCAGCAAAGGTGATCTTGTTATGCAGATGAAGCCTCATACATAACAGTCCTCAGAATAGACCCTAATATCTCTTTTCAGACCTTTAAAGGTGTCACATTCAGTTAACCTCTCCTGGATCTTGTAAAAGCCTAGAAAGGGAAGGCCTGGCTTCCTTAACAGAGATTCTCAACAGAGGCAAATTTCCCCCACCTCAGGTAGCTGGTCCTATTGCAGCTATTTCAAAACATGTCAAAGAAATATATTTTGGAATAAAATATTTTGACTTTTTTCATTATAAAAGGATGAGTTTAGCCCCCTTTTGCCTTCTCTCTTTGCCTTCTGCCATGTGATGTTTTCTATTGTGCTATGATGCAGCAAGAATTCCCTCACCAGATGCCAGCACCTTGATACTGGACTTCCTAGTCGCTAGAACTGTGAGTGAATAGATTTCTATTTGTTATAAATTATCCAGTTTGTTATATCAGCTCAAAACTGGCTACAAAAACTTGATTCTGAATTTGGTGACAAAGTCATACTGGGAAAAATTAATTACTATATATACTGTGTTGTCTTTCTATTGTTTTGGAGAAGCTTGATTAGATAGGCATGCTAGTTAAAGAGGTTGAGAAGGGAAGAATTTGTTTTTGAAACTGCCTTTGCAAAAATTATAACAGTGAGAAAATTATGACACTGAAAGAGATCTGACCTAACCAACTCCAACTTGCCTTTAACCTCGAAACCGCCCTTGTTTATTCCTGGATGTAGGCCAAACTAACTAGAGGATGAGTTTAGTTTATAGTTTAACTTAAAAACAAAAATAGTAACAGCCTTTTCCTGAAACAAGCCCTCTCCTTGCTTGGGGACCAGACCAGCTTTGTAAAACTAACAAATTAGCCACAAGATTAGAAATTATGGGTTAGGAGTCAAGTAGAGGCCACAAGATTTCTAACCTCCCAAATTACCTCTATAGATAACATCACTATAGTAAAACCTGATTAGTGTTCAAGATATTTTTCAGACCGTGCATTCTAATGGACTAGTTGGTGCCACCTAGACTGGTAATCTGTCTTAACTAGTTCTGTAATTCTGCCAAGGAAGAGAAGACAGCAAAAGGAACCCACTTCAACCCCCTACAATTTTATATCTGACATGACCAATCATTACTTCCCTCTCCCTCATCCCCTACCTGCCAAATTGTCCTTGAAAAATTCCGGTCTCCAAATTTTCTGCAAGACTGAATAGAGTTATAAAACTCCAGTCTCCCATGTAGCTGGCTGTGTGTCCATTAAACTTTTTCTACTGCAATTCTCCTGTCTTGATAATCCAGCTCTATCTGAAGAGCAGGCAAGAAGAATCCATTGAGTGATTACATTTTGACTCCAAATTTTGACATAATGGGCTGCATTCGCCAAATTTTTACCATTAGGGAACACATCCCAGTCGTGGCATCAAAGTATGTTACCAGTGGTGAATCTTTATGGGTCTATAGCAGCCTCAATTCTTGCCTGCTTGGAAGAAATAATTCAACTAAGGGGCATAAGGCAGGGTGAGAGACCAAGGCATATTTTAGAGCAGGAGTAAATGTGTATTAAAAAGCTTTAGAGGAGGAATGAAAGGAAGTAACGTACACTTGGAAGAGGGCCAAGTGAGCAACTTGAGAGATCTAGTAGATGGCTTAACCTTTGTCTTGGGTTTTTACATGCTGGTATTCCGCGTGCACAGTCGCTTGCCAACACTTGGAAAGGGCCACATGTGCAGTGTGTTTACTAGAGTTATATGCATGCTCACTTGAGGCATTTTTCCTTTACCAGTCGAGTGTTTCTAGAGGAAGGTCATATACCAGTTAAATGCCACCATTTTGCCTCTTAATGCACATGTGTGAGCCTACTCACCCAACTCCTGAGATCTTATCGGGAAGCTACTGATTACCAGTTTTGGTGTTTTTATTTATTGGGTGACTGCCTTTTCCTGGCACTGGCTGTGACCAATTATTATTTTAGAGAGACACTGTAACAACCACCTAGTCATCACCTGCTGGTCGCCTGACATTCCTGGTGCAGGAAGGGCCATCTCCTGCCCTGCTCATGTTTCACTAACTACCTACATAACAAATTTAGTAAAATATTGCACTTTTTTTTTTTTCCTAAAAGGCTACATACTGGTCATGACTAATGCAGGGAGATGAACGCATTGTGTAGGGTGAAAAAAAAAAAATCCTTGGCTTCTCTTTCTAGAACAGATTTGAGTGGACATTTAGAAACTCTTCAGTCCAATTCAGCGACAGAAATTCTTGTCACTCTGCTTCAACAAGACCCTTTAAGAGGTGAATATGAGGATATAAGTATATTAATACATATACTCCTCCATATTGCTAGTAGAATATTGAACTCAAAGGAGGCCTCCTAACCTCAGCCAACATGTTCCATGTTAATGCTGTAAAAATAGACTAATTAGTAAGAATTAGCTCCAAACTCAATTATAGTGTGAGCTCTGGGAAATACAATCTATATTCCCCTGAAATATCTTGGGGAGAGCTCTGTTGAAAGCCATTTCCTAAGCCTGACAATACTGCTTTAGGAATACTTCTAGATTACATTTTTACTACCATTCTTCCTTTCTGCATGTCCAGAGAAAATTCTCTTCAAACCTAACTGCCCAGTGTCAATCTACATGAATAGTCAACAAAGGCTGCTGCCTACTATTTTTATTAGATCAGTAACTTAGATGATATTAACTTCAACTATATATCTCTTGGTTAGCCACCAACTCAAATTCAAAGCCTTTGGTCAATTCTTGTTTTCTCACTTAGCATCACATTGCATAATTATGCCCTTGGTTCCTCCATTCACAATTGGCTTTCTCAATTTCTCTTTTCAGTGGCTGCTAGAACCCCACATACTTTTACCACACTGCTCTATATCCTTAATCTCTTCACAGAAAACTTCTGCTACTTATTTATTTGAAACATGGATCTTCCCTGAAAGTACCTCTTTCCTTATATTCTAATTGAGTGCAAAGCTTTTTATTTTTTCACCCTAAAGAATCTGATGGCCTAGAGATAGCATTGGCAATTTCTTAGGTCCTAAATATTTTTTTTTATCCTAAACCAAAAATCACACTTTCATTAAGATTCATAACTGGGTATGCCATTATGTACTGCTCTTTATTGATGTCATCCTTTGTAATCTTGACTGCTCACATTTATTCACTGTGGACTTTGAAATATGGCTCTTAGTCTTCTTTACTCCTACAGTGAAATCAACCATCACCAATTGGGCTATTTCAGTGTGTAGATGACCTTTCCAACAAATAGCCTCAAAGTGACTTGACTTTAATGTCAACATTCTGATCTTATTTCAATCCTACAAACCACTGCTACAGAAATACTGAAATAGTCATCACTCAAATTCTTTTGCCTGAAATTTTGAAATTCAAAATTTCATCATCCTACCAAATCTTCTGCTCTTTTGGGTCCTCCACTCCTGTTCCTTTTATTCATGGAGAATTTTGAATTCTCTTTCCCTCCAGTTACTCACAGCACATAACCCCTCTCATAGTTTTATTTTATTTTCTCCCTTTCCTTGACACCTTGATAGTTCATTTCAGAAACTTTCTTGCCATTCTAACACTCTCATTCCTTCACCTAAAAATCATGAACATTTTTCAGATCATCTGTCTTATATCTGTCTGACCATCCATCTTATTATTTGCTGTACCCAGACTTCTGAGTTCTGTTAGAAAAAAATAAAGCAATTGTATGAATTAGTGCCAACTATTTGGTCTCCAGATGGGTTTTCAGCATAGCTAAGCAGTTCTTTTTCAAGTCCCTGGTTCTGTTCTCTCTCTAATTTCTCATATTTGCCATTTTTAAACCAAACTAATAACCTGATACTCTCTATTCCACCACTATTTTCCTATTTCTCAAGCAGATAACTTGCCTCTTAATTTAGAGACATTTACAGGCTATTCTGTATTATACTTCCTTAACTTCACACATCCAAATTCAAAAATGTGATATTGTCATGCTTTTCTGATAATAAATTTGTGCTTTCTCCATTTTATTTCCTGTTCTTGTTTCATCAAAAATAACTAGCTCTCTTTTAGTCTCTTACTTCAAGTTTCAGTTATGGGGGCTAACAGAAGCTGTCTTCCTTTTTGTTTGCTTGATTTTATAGTTGAGATGAATGAACAGATTACAGTAAATATATCTAAAAGCCACAGTGAAAATTAGAGCATTCCTTAGGGGGAAAAAAGAGTGATAGTACTATACCTAGTAAAATATTTTTCAAAAATGAAGATAAAGATGTTTTCAAAGAAAAACAAAAGCTAAAAGAATTTGTTATCAAAAGACTTGACCTTCTATATATAGTAAAGCTTGTAGGAAAATGATCCCAGATGGAAGCACAGAGCTTCAAGAAGAAATAAAGAGCACCAGATATGGTAAATTTAATGATCAAATATAAATTATTAATGACTTGATAAAATAACAATAATAAAAATATCTTGTGAGATTGGTAACATGTAGTTGTACAAATATGAAAATAATAAGGGGATTGAATGAGTTAGACTGTTGTAAATTTTTATATCGGCTAGACAATGGTATAAGTACTAGTTTTAGGGAGATAATATACTCAGGAGGCTAAGGTGGAAGGATCGCTTGAGCCTAGGAGGTAGAGGTTGCAGTGAGCCATGATCACACCACTGCACTCCAGCCTGGGTGGCAGAATTAGACACTGTCTCAAAACAAAAAAAAAAAAAAAAAAAGAAAAGGAAAAGAATAGAAAGAAGAAAAGAAAAAGAGAAATACAAAAATTGTAAAATTGTAACTAAAATCCTAATAAGAGGAGAATGTGTATAATAATAAAACAACTTGGTCAATAGAAGATTAAGCAAAAAGGAGGAATAAAGAACAAAAGATGGAACAAATAGAAAACAAATAGATTTTACAGTTACACTTAAATAAATCAATAATGACAATAAATGAACTAAGAACTCCAATTAGAAAATTAAACAATAAAATATTAGCTCATTACAACAGAATATGGTACACCAAAATATGCCACTTTGGCATAGGATCATTTTAAATTGAAAGCAATTGAGAGGAAGCAGGTTTCTGCCCACTGTTTGCCAAAAAGCAGAACATAAATTTACAAAGGTATCCCTCCTCCCCTCTTATACCAGAAAGGACAAAAATTAATCACCAGAGACCCTTATATGCCTTGAGGGGGTACCACAGAAATCTACATAACAAAACTGTCCTAATTAGCCTTTATCTATCATTAGTTTATTTCTATATTTGCCTTCCCACATTTTGCCACCATAAAGACTCAAGGCCTTTTCCCTTTGTCTTGTCACTTCTCTAAAATTTTATTGTTTTTTGTTGAAGATGCTATCTATAAGCTGAATTTTTAAGCCACCTCTTTGAGATTTCCTCATAGGTATCTCTCGAGTATCTATGCAATATACATGTTAATAAACTTCTGTTTGTTTTTATCTTATTAATCTGTCTTTTATTATATAGGGTCCCTAGCTGAGAACTTGGAAGGGTAGAGGAAAACTTATTTTTTCCTTCCCTATACCAACCATATGCCATTTACAAGATACAATTTTAAATAAGTAAACATAAAGAAATGAAAGTAAAGGAATGAAAAAGATATACCAGGGGAAAAGATTCTACTTATAGACAAATATCATTGAAGGGAAAAACATATTAAAGATACACAGGAATATTCTCAGATTTATAAAAGGCAATTCAGTAGAAACATAGATTCGAAAATTATATACATCGAACTAGATGGCTTTAAAATATATAACAATCCAAATGGCCGTTTGAAGTAGAATGCATACATATATTATGCATACTATTTGTATTACAGAAGATACCATAAAAATGAATGGCTTACTATTACCTGCAAACCATGGACAAATCTCAGGAATGAAGTGTGCCGAACACCAGAGTTCATAGGAATGAGTTACTTCATGCAATGCTCAAAAACAAGCAAAACTAATCAGGTGGGAGTGGAAGTCAGAATAATGGTTACCTTTGAGGAAGGGGGCAGGTAATGCCTGAGAGAGGTCACTAGCTAGGTATCTGAGATGCTACTAATGTCTTTCTCTTGATCTGCATTGTGAGAACCTATGTGTGCTCACATTGTAAAAATGTGCCCAGTTTACTAAAATAGAAAGTTGGAATTATATTTAACAACAAGACAGTTGGTGTTTACCTTACTTATCAACAGAGTTAAGTAAAATCCATATCACAATGTCTGTGTGTCAATACCACTCCTCATTGTGTCACTGTTTGAAATTCAGATCCTTGTAGCTTTCCCCTGTAGGAAACCCTGAAGACGTGAATATACAATTTGCCTGAAATAACGCTCAGGAGTCCAATGTCTTGACTAACATCAAAAAAAGAAATGGAGGATGTTATAAAATTTTATTTTTAAAAAATGCAAGAACAATTAATGGGTAATTGTTTCATATATTTATTGCCTCTTTAGGCTGTGTACAGCAGTTTTCTGCTGTCATTTACTCTTGCCCAGGGCCTGCCTCCAGGTCACAGTCAGAGTTCTGAGGTATTCTAAAGATAGATCCAACTCCACAAAGCATTAAAAGAAAAATAATGAAACTGCATGGGGAGACAGAGGAAATTTACATAGCATAACACATGTAAGAAATTTGATCCAATTTCCTTTAGATATCTCAATTTTCCCCCACAATGTTTCTCTTCCCTCTGGTCTTTTCATCCTTCTCCTTCTTTCTTTTTTCTTTCCTTCTATAACCTATAGAACTTCTTTTCATCAGTTCAGTGGTATCCACAACTCAGCACATCAACATTCGTAATTAGCTGAACAGTAATACTTTAAGCGCAGTTGTAACATAACTCAGTTCATCTGAACAATTTGGTCACTTAAAATGTTCTGCCTTATATTTTGAGACATGAAGTTTTGAAATAGAAAACTAAGGCGCCAAGATGTGAAATGATGTTTCCCAAGCTTACATTGATAATTAGTGAAGCATGAAGTTAAATCCTGGACCCAGTTCTACTGAATCTACCTTCTTCATCACTCACTAGGTTCTTCATAGAAGGCATTGTGCTAGAAGAAGAAACAAAAATAAAAGATTGTCTGCCTTCAAGTGTTTGAAAGCTTGTGAAAAGGAAGGACACACGTATAAATAGCTGTAATCTAGTGAAGAATATGAAACCTGATATAATAGAGGTACATGTCATTGAACCACAGAGAAGACAAAGAGTAATTTTGGGAGGAAAGAGAAAAGATGGGCATGAAAGACTTGAAGAGAAGACCATTGATCTGACAAATACTCTGGGGTTGTGTAGCTGCCAGTCATGCTTATCTAATTCTAAAATAATACTAATCATTGCTTTCTGTGTTTCATATTATGTTTTCTATCTTCTTTTCAATTTAGTAATTAAATCTCACCAAGTTTCTCGAAAAGTTTTATTTTAGTATTTAAATTATATCCATCACTCTTGAGAGGCATATTGGGCTTTTCTAGAACATGTAACATGTTACAACTTTATGGCAGCAGTTATTTATATAATGTGTCTGAAATTCAACATTTCATTTTATTTACTTATAAGTGACATTTGGCTGAATATTGATATCTGAACTTTATGAATCCTTTATCAGTCTAATGGAGAAGTATTGATATCAAATACCCAGAGAAACAAGTCACTGATCATTGTATAAATTTTTTTCCATCTCTGCCTTTAATATCTGTAATATTATTTACTGTTATTTTGAGTCAAATCTAGTAGTTGAATGTATTGTTATAGGTTACATTGGTATGTTATAGGTTACATTGGTATGAAGACTTCTCTACTCGTGATTAATATAACAAAAAACCTTTTTTGAAAAGATGATCCCTCTTAGCTCACTTTCCTCTTGCATGTTACATCGAACACTAAGCCCTCTCATTCCTACCACCTAAGTATCTCTCAGCATTCTCTACTTCTTTCCATCCCTTCTTAGTTTCCTGCTGCTGCTATAGAAAATTACTACAAGCTTAGTGCCTTAAAGCAATACATACTTATTCTTTCCATTTCTGAAGGTCAGAGATCCAAAATGGGATTCACTAGACCAAAATCAAGGTATCAACATGACTGCATTTCTTCTGAAGTTTCTAAGGGAGAAATAATTTCCTTACCTTTTCCAGCTTCTAAAGGCTTCCTAAATTTCTCTGCTCATAGCCCCTTTTCTACATCTTCAAAGCAAGTAGTATGGCATCTTCAAGTTTCTGACTCAAACTTCCTCCTCTGCCTCCCTTCTACTTTAAAGAGCCCTTGTGATTATGCTGGGCCTACTCATATAATCCAGAATAATGTTCTTCTTTTAAAGTCAGCTGATTATTTTAAAGTTCATCTGTAACTGCAATTGCCTTTACCATGTAACATAATATATTCACAGGTTCCAGGTATTAAGAGGTGGACATCTTTGACGGGTTATCATTTGACCTACTGTATTACCTATAGTCATGATTCTGGCCACTATTGGCCACGTATCAAATGTCTGCAGGACTCTCTTAACTGGTCACCACGCTTCCATTCTACTCCCCTCTGAATCTTTTCAGTACACTGCAGGCAGAATGATCTAACCATATATCCTTAGCTCCAAGACTTTAGAATAAGGTTCAAATTATTTAATATGAATTTGAAGGCTCTATATGATCCGAGGTTATTCAAATCCCCAGTTTCCTCTCTGATCACTTCTTCTGCAATTGTGCCTTCAAATTTACCAGTATGTAATGACTTTCAGTTCCCTGAATGAATCACATTCTCTTGCCTTTTGCTCCCTGCTTCTTTGCTTGGAACATGCTCCCCACTTTTATGTCTTGGCTAACTCCTCCTTATCATTTAGATCTCAGCTTTGGTGGCATTTTCTTCAAACATCTTTTCCTAACCACTGCTAAACATACAATCATCCAGGAAACTCAGGCTTTTCTCATATATGATCCTTTAGAACTCTGCACTTTTTATATCAGAATACTTAACACACTCTAGTATATTGTAAATACAATGTCTTCTTTACTTGCCTGTATTCCTGACTACATGGTAAATTCTACAAAGGCAGAGGCTTTTCTCTCTTATTCAAGGTTGCATCTCCACTCCTTATACCAGATCCTGGCATGCCATATGCACTAAGTAACTGTTTCTTGCTCGCATGATATCCTTTAGGAAAAATAGAGTGTATTAGTCCATTCTTGAGATCCACAATTATGATTTGAGAAGGCAGATTGTCTGAAGACAACTAATGTGCCTCAGTAGTCCCTGCTGCTATAAGGACATACCTGAGACTGGGTAGTTTATAAAAGAAACTTTATAAACTTTATTAATTGAGTCACAGTTCAGCATGGCTGGACAGGCCTCAGGATATTTACAATCATGACATAAGGGAGAGTAAACGTGTTTCTTCACATGGTGGCAGGAAGGAGAGGTGCTTGGGCAAAGGGGAAAAAGCCTCTTATAAAACTATCAGATCTCGTGAGAGCTCACTATCATGAGAACAGCATGGGGGTAACGGCCTCATAATTCAATTACCTGCCACCTAGTCCCTCCCATGACACCTTAGGCTTATGTGAACTACAATTCAAAATGAGATTTGGGTGAAGACACAACCAAGCCATATCATAGAGTCAGCTCCACTTCACCCATCACCACTGCTACCAAATTGCAACTTATTGCACTTCCTCCAACCAAGGCCAATATATTTTAACTGTAGATTTTAAGATTTTACTTTGATTGTTGAATGATGTTCAGCACTGATCCTTGAGATCCACAATTATGATTCAAGAAGGCAGATTGTCTGAAGACAACTAATGTGCCTCAGTAGTCCCTGGTCAAAAAGGTGAGATAACAGCTAAGGGTATCATAGAAAGATACTATGGCTGTGCTAAACTATATCTGCAAATATGGTCCACATTTTGGGTCTGCAGATAACTCAGAGCAAAAGCTGAGCTCCATAGATGTGTGCATGTCTGTGTATGCAGAAGGGAGTTTGGGAGGTGCTTGAATGGTGGGATAAGGGGGAAGAGGGGGAGAGTGTTCTAGAAGAAAAGAGAATGAACTCAATCACAAATAAAATCTCTGTGATTAAGCCTCAATGTGTCAGCAGTGGTTTGTATAAAGAGAAATGAAAGACTTCCCTCTTCTAATATTTTATTTAAATATTATTTTATTGGACCTCAGGTAAACAGAATTAACACAAACTCTCGGTTCATCACACATTATTTGTAAATAGCTAATGTCATTTCTAAAACAGGAAATAAAAAACATATTGCTAGTTATTCTGCTCATAATAAGAAGGTAACTTTTATCTTCCATGTTCCAGGCACTGAATTAGGACTGCAATGTACTCATGCAAGTCTTAGCATCCTTATTGATAAACCTCTGGATATAGAGAGCTTGTTCACTGTGATTTGACATCAAGCCTGAGAGTGTTTTTAATAATAACACAAATGTTAGTGTCAGAAACCTGTGGGAAAATGTGAGTAACTTTTTTCCCAATTAAGATTCAGATATAGTAGCCTTTCCTATGGATAGCTGGACTAGTAGGACATAAAACGAGCCCTTTAAATATTCATTATTCGTCTAAAAGACAAGTAGAGTGGGTACACTGGGCAATAATAGCCCATATGTAAAAGAGATCAGTGATTCCAGGTGTCACGTGAGGCTCTTTCTCTCTGACCATCTACCAACCTGATCCTCTATTCTACCCTGTTCCTACTCATAATGCTTATCATGAAGAAGAAAGTTGGCATTTGGAGCCTACAGTACCTAGTAGGGGAACCCCCTATGAAACAAGCTGCTCACGAAAGGCATTCCCTGTTAGCCAAGCAAGAAAAGCCCCAGAGACTGGAGTTTGGCAGGCACAGCACTAGCACTGACAGCTACCCACAGGCATCATGAAGATCTGCGGTCTGGAAATTGACAATGGAGTGGACAGCAACCAAGTAGGAGGACAAAGCTCAAAAGATCAAAAGGAAGGTGACAGGAAAAGACAGCAAGGCAGAGAGACCTAATCATAAGGCATGGACAGCAGCTGTGAGTGTGGGAACTAGATTAACCTCCTTCCCCCTTTTTTTTTTTCAACTTCAGCTCCCACACATACAAACACAACGAGCCAGAGCCTTTCTTAGAATAATCAGGAAGGGGGTGACAATAAATATCATGATAACCAATTACATCTGCTGAATACTTCAATCATATTCTCTCATTAGCTCCTTACAATAACCATGCGAGGTTGATACTACTACTATGCCGCTTATTTTTTTGATGAGACAAAATAATGCTTAGCGAAGTTAAGAAACTGACTATGGGATAAAGACTATCACAAAGTAAGTAGAGACTCGGGAAAGTGAGAATGAGGGGCTTGCTCTAACTATTATTCTTTCTTTTTATTTCATATCTACATACTGGCAATGAAAAAGGGAATAATCAGGGTCCTTTCACTGTATGTTCCATGAGTGAGTCCAATTACTTTATATGTCTATATCTATAAATATATGGAAGATACATATATGTGAGAGAGAAGAGAAGAGAAAATGGAAAAGAAATTGTCATTATGATCTTTGGTGGCAGGGAGATGAACTTGAGACTATTTGTTTCTTTGACATTCTCGCCATCCAAACTTTAGGGTTAGAAAAATATACTACAGACATTAACAGATATCCATGCTTGGGAAAAAAAAATTTGTTGACAATTTCCCATAGAACCTTGAGCCGTAGTTGCTGTATGCAAGTGATTTATCAGGTTCAGCCATAAATCACTCCTGTTCAGCAGAAACCTCCTGGTCAGGTTGCAGTTAATGAGTGGTCCTGCGGGAGCCCACCTTCTCACTGTACCCTCTGACTCTTTGGTCACGAAGTCAGTACCTGCACCCCAGTGTCAGTCCTCCAGTGGAGAGTATCATTGTCTTTGCCTGTAAAGAAGGAGCTCGTTCCCCCACCACCCAGAACCCTGCAGTTACCACACAAATGTAAAAAAGTGATCTCAAGATCTTAAGGCTAGCCTGATTTCTCAGTGCGCCTTTCACATTTCCAAAAGTAGCCACAGGACCAGTTCACTCACCCCTTGAAGCTGACTGAAGTTTCCTTCTTTGGAGCTGCCTGGGTTTTGCCTTTGAAGTTTAAACCTGGGAGCAGTTATCTGCCAGCACAGATAAGCATTCCCAGAGCTTTTGCAGGCGGCCCATCCTAACAAAGGAGGGATAAGACCTCTGAGTGTGCTTTGCCATCTACCAACTTGCAGGGGAATAGAGAGTAATCAGGGTTCTTTCCACAGGGTGCTCCAAGAGTGAATCAAATTAAATAAAAGTCAAAGAGAAAAGATAAAATAGCTTCAAAAGAGAACCCACAGCTATAGACGTGCTTGTCAATCAGCAGGGGCCACAAGCCAATCAGAAGTGAAGTTAAAAGTTGTTTGAAAGAAAAACATTTGAATCAGTTGCATTCCACCAGCGTAGCGAAAAGAAGAAAAAGCTGGTCAATTGGCATAAGGTGCAGAGAAAGCTGATAATCAATCAGTACATCTAAGTATGTCAATATACATTACACATGCCTATCTGAATAGGCAGGAATTTTCAGTGTTCACCCGTGATTTGGGTACCCTCATAGGCTACTGTCTTTAATCCCACAAAGCTAGTATAACCAAACTAATCAACAAAACTATTAAACAATAAATTATGTCAGCTTATTTGTTAGGCAAATCTAATTTAGTAATTGGTGTGATTTTTTCCCCCTCACTGATGTAGCAGTGTGCCTGGCCATCTTAAGAAGGTAATTCAATCGTCATGTTCTTAACTATAAGGAGTTGTTTATTTCAAAAAACGACACCCAAAGAAGAATACACCAGACAATGCCACCCAGTCTTCTGTTCAGGAAAGATCAGGCTCATTTAAGCAATGGAGCTGGGTAACCTGTGAGCAGGAAGGAAATGAAGTCTTGGAGAAGCCAGGAGTAGCAAGACCAGACAAAAATGTTTAGCTTGCTAAAATAGCAAGATGATGACATTTGAGAAGGCTCTGTGTTAGAAAACCATAACATACTGGTGTGCAGCATCACTGGTAAGGGAATGATAACAAGAAGGATGCTTTTGGAACACACATTGAAGGCTTGACAAGATTTCCAAGGGGCTCATGACAAGTCTGCAGTCAGTGGGGTGCACTGCTCTCTGGAGAATCTCTGTACCGTCTTGAAATAGCACAACCTGCCCTAAGGAGTAACAGTGAAGATGGTAACAGTCAAGGATCAAATCTGGACCCATCTCCATTTTTTCTGGCATTATGGTAGGCAGTATAATTGCTTTCCACAGATGCCACATCCTAATCCCCAGAATCTATGAATATGTCGCCTTACATGGCAAGAGGAACTTTGCAGCTATGATTGATTAAGGATTTTAAAATGGGGCAATTATCCTGGATTTTCTAGGTGGGCCCAACATAATCACAAATGTTGTTATGAGAGAGAAAGGAGCATCAGAGTCAGAGAAGGTGATGTGATAACAGAAACTGGCATCAGAGACATTTAAGATGCTACACTGCGTCTTTAAATGCAGACAGACATTTAAAGATGGAAGGAGTCAAAAGCCAAGGAATACAGTTGGCCTCTCGAAACTACAGAGGGCAAATAAATGGGTTCTCCTAGAGACTCCAGGAGGAACACAGCCCTGCCAACTCATTTTGGAATCCTGAACTCCAGAAGCTAAAAGAGTAAATATGTGTTAAGTCACTAAGTTGGTGGTTATTCATCACAGCAGCAATAGAAATGAATATAGCCGTCTTTTATACTCAATATTCTTGCCTAAGCTATGGCACTATGGAAAACTTTGCAGCTTTTAGTAGTGACAGACTATACATAAACAGAGAGCCATGGGTAGATCTTATATAAACAAGCTGAATGAATATAATGAGAAAAGAAGAAGCCTATAGCTCAATATACATTACAAAACAGTACCACATATTTTTTAAATGTGCATACCTAACACACCAATGGAGTTGATGTTGATGAAGGGACAGAAATGGGAACAGGGAGGGTAGGGGTGTAAAAATAAATCAATAAACCAATTAATCAAAAAAGTATGATTACCTCTACTCTCTGTGCCTCAGTTTCAAACATTTTCAAAAAGTTTGCCCATTTATGTTTTAAAATGGGAATTCAAACTTTATAGCTGCACACACACACACACACACATGCATATCTATCTAAAAAATCTAGGATAAATTGTGACTGATTCTGATAACCAAACTATCCATGAAAAATTACCACATTTTATGGCTAATCAGAGTTAATGAAAATTTAGTTTACCGTAATGTAAATGCTGCTTGTGAATTATTCTTTACTAGGCATTTTTAAGATCTTCACTGTTGAGATGATTGCTTTATGTTCTACCGTCTCACATCCTCTGATTTTCCTTCCACAAATGTAATGCATCACTGATCATTTTGTAAAAGTACAATGGCTCAATAAGAGAAATTGCTCCTTAGTCTCAATGTAATTTAGACATTTTTAAAAGACTTTTATTTTGAGAAGGAAGTCAGATTGACATTTGCATTCCAGCAATTTCTGAGTCACAAATTAGCCTGATGACAATTAGTGGGTATCTCCTGCATTTTCTTCCAGGTAAGACCTGTAATGCATGCTTTTAGCAAAAAATAAAGAGGAGAGAAAAGGAGAGATGGAGTAAGAGAGACAGAGGGATCTCAAATCAAAAGTATTTTTAAATATCACAACAATAATCAGAAAAATAAAGTATTTTACAGACCATATCAGCATTGTAATTACTGAATATAAAACTGAAGAAAACTTTGATTTACTTAAGAAAGAAATGAATCTTCTAGATCTTGAAAATCTTTTTTAAAGTAATAATTATATTTTTAGGGGAGCGGTGAGACAAGTGAGACTCTGGACATCTGATTGAATGAAATTAATTTGCTATTTATCTGTGTGTAATTCAAATGAAAACAGTCTTTGTGTGTGTGTGTGTGTGTGCGTGCACGCATGCATACGTGTGTGTGTGTATCTGTGGGTATCTGCAAAGAAAGGGTATCTGTAAAGAAAATAGCATTAGATTTTGTGAAGAAAAATCAGTTTTATCCAAACATTACATAATAGTTGTGGATGGTACAAATGAAATTTTGAAAATATTTTTCCTAATTTTAAGAGAAAAGAATATATACGATTTCCCTGAAAAATATGTATAATTTGCAAATTCCTTGGCAGTAATTTGAAAACTTTAAATACAGCATGGATCTTTGTGATGAACTAGCTGCCCAAGGAGTGAAAAGGGTGATGTTAATAATTATTGTCTCTTTATTCTTTCATCTCTTGTAGCTGAAATAATGCTCTTCCACCCCAAAGACGTATTCCACTTTAGAAAGACTTTAAAAGTATAGAGAAAATAAAATTTTTTCTGTCTTAGGAAATGACTCCTGAGGCTGAATAAATAAATAACTTCAAGTAGAATAAAAGAAATATAGCTTGTTTTTATTCCATGAAGATTCTAAGCAACTAAAACGTAAAGTTCTATAACCTTGATTGACATTGTAAATAGGTAAATCCTGAAATAGCAATGGGTATATTATATTCAAGATTGAGGGCTTTTTATTCCTCAGTGGACTCATGGTAATTCTTTCCAACTTTTCACAGACTTTAAGAAAAGTAAATTAAATTCCCAATATAGGCTGTTTTTGTTCTCTGGTGAAGATAATGTTCCTCAAAGAAACTGAATCAAATTACTCATCAACTATGAAAAATATTCATGAAAACATCCTCACAAAAGGAGAGAAGGGTTGCTAATACTACCAGTCACTTCCCTGCCCAGAGAAGTGACCTCAAGTGTGCTTAAGAACTAACTAAAAAAGAAGTCCTTTTGAAATGTTATCATTATTTTTAAAACTAGATAATGGGCTGCTTTTTTCTCTTTGTTTGAGCCAGCATTCCAGTTGGGTATGCTTTCCTGCTATACAGATTATATTTCTTCACAGTCAAAATTCAACCTCAACAGTACCTAGTGTCTTTCAATGAAGATCGACACATGACAGGGTATGCAAGCCTCATTTATTTTCCAGAATGTAACCAAATGACCTTAATAGTTGACCTGGATCTGTGTTTCTTTTGCATTTGGGGCCCTTACCTTATTAGTGGTAATAAACTATTCTATTTCAGTTCAAATAGATATATCCTAAGTGACACCCAATGAGTTTAAAGAAAAATGTCAGAAAATTATAGTGTGCATTTTAGTCAAAATGATGTACAAATTAGCTTTAACGATTTTTTTCAAGTAGTTATGGTGTCTTGGTAAGACAACTGATTTTAACAATGTGTGTGATTTGAATGATAAAACTGTTTCACTGGTTTAGAACTTATGATGTCCACATCTGTTGGTAGATCAGAACCCAGAACCGGGGGATATTTAGGGTCTACTACATGAACAATATCTCTTGCTTTGCCATTCACTTTGATTAACTGAATTCAAAAGATAATAAATGTAAGAAAATGAAGCATTATCTTATAAAACATAAAACCTTATACAATCATTACATGGGAAAAATACTTCTTGCAATAGTCAAGGAGCATCCTCATTTTTCTCTCTCCCTGTCTCTTTAAGCCTACTGCGTTGGTTGTGCTTCCCCTGGCTTTGGATGACTAGTCCAAGAAGCCATTTGACTTTTCAAGTTTTATGCAATAAAAATTCAAGTCATATAACATAATCTCACTTAGTAAATGTTTTTCCTGTAAACTTCATTTTTGTTTTAAAGTTTAAGTTTCTGTCCCTTCCTCAGTTTGTGTCCTTTGCAGTCTGATATCTGCTTCTCTGTCTTGTCTGTATTTTTGCCATGGAGACACACAGAATAAACCTATAGTCACACTCCTGACCTTTACATATTCAAAGACCATGTCATTTCACTTTGTGCCTCCTGTTTTTTATATTAAAAATTATACATACTCACAAATTCTTCCCCACAATCAGGTTTGCCAGACCTTTCAAAGTCTGAACACCCTTTTATTCATTTGTTCCAGGTGCTATTGATCTTTTTAAAAACTTGTACAGAATGTAAGATAATTACCCTAGATGAGGATGTATCCAGAGCATCCTCTCCAGTATCTGTTAACTTGATGCTATTCACCCAAATCCTTGGGCCTCCTTGTTGGTTTCTGTGAACATTCTAAAGATTCCATTCTGTATTTAGTCTCGAAGACAAAGTTGTCAGATATTTGTATTAACTCTTTGGTATTATCCATTACTTATGTCTCTTCTTTATCTGTTATAATAACACAATAGCCATGTATAAACTTACCTGATGTCAATACCTTGCCTTATAATCATACATTTTTAATAACATTATAAGATAAAGTTTACTCAGTATGTGCAGCCATAAAAAACAGCAAAATCATGTCCTTTGCGGCAACATGGGTGCAGCTAGAGGATATTACCCGAGTGAATTAACTCAGGAACAGAAAACTAAAAACCACACATTCTCACGTACAAATGGGAGCTAAACATTGGGTACTCATGGATGTAAAGATGGCAACAATAGACACTGGGGACTATGAGGGAGGGGGAAGGTGGGAGGGCGGAAAGGGTTGAAAAACTAACTGCTGGGTACTATACTCACTATATTGGTGATGGGATCATTTGTATCCCAAACCTCAACAAGGTGCAATATACCCATGTAACAAATCTGCACATGCACCCTTGATTCTAAAATAAATGTTGAAATTATTTTTTAAAATTTAAGTAGGAAAAAAGCATTGAAAAATAGACTCTGTGTGGTGAGAATAAAGGAGGGAAGTGACAATGAGAAGACAGAGGCAGATAGAAGATATCTAAGTGTCTTCTTACCACCTCTGCATAGCACTAAACTTTCTCATTGTCTCCTTGTCTCCCTGCTCATTAATACCTTTCTCCATCAGCTTCAGTGACTGAAGATTGCCACCTGCAAGCTTAGCTTTGTTCTGTTCTTAGTAAGGCTGCTGTCAGCCTCAAGACAGCCAGTGGGAGGGACCTAGAATTGATCAAACTGTCAACTGTTGTGAGCTCTGAACTCCCTACTTTTCACCGAATTTCAGTGGGAATTATTATTATTTTCCAGTTTGGGTGACCATATCTCAGGTGTAGGTTACTGATTTCACTCCAGTTCCCTGCTAAGCTTGAAACCTAACCCTGGCCTTTACTCTTAGTCTGCTAGATTGAGTTCTGAAAATTTTCTAGCTTTTACTAATTTTCTCTTTACTACTGAAACAACATCCCACTTTGTACTCTTCAGTGTTGGCTAAGACCTAGGTCCAAACCAGAAGGATTATCCAGGACTGTTAAGAAACTCTTTCCCTAATCATAACTCTTGCCAATTTTATCAGTATAGTATCTTAATACAACCCCTTTTATTTACTTCACAATTCTGGAGTTGAACAATTTAGGCTGGGCTCAGCTAGGAAAATGTTTAGTTCTTAGCTGGTCACACATCTGCAGTTTAGTTTCTAGGGTGACTGTACCTAAATTCTTCTTCAGCAGGTTGACCTGGGCTTGTTCTAATGGAGAAAAGAGAAGTTCAAGAGAGAGAAAATTCAAGGCCTTTTGAGGGCTAGACTCAGTACTGACACACCATCACTTGCACCACATTCTTTGTAGCAAAACAAGTCAAAAAGCTAGCCCAGGTCAAAAATAGGGAGATAGATGCTACCTTTTCGTGGGAGGAACTACAAAGCTACATTGAAAATTACGCAGGGTTGAAAAATTGGGCAAGTTTTATAGTGATGTACTATATGCTACTCAGAAACATTACTGTATTCCTATCCATCCCTATCATCATGGATTGCTTTGGATCATAGTACTAATGTGATGCCACTTAATTTCACTGTACGCTTTTGGAATCCATATTTGGACTTGTTAATTCTACTTCTCAGGAGAATGAATGGGGAAAAGCAGCACCATCGCTGATATATCTGGTTGCCATACACCTAATCCCACTCACTCCTGGATTTATTATTTTTTTCCAGTTTACTTTTCTTTGCACAGTGCTGCTGGTTGGCTGTCAACCAATAATTAAACATGTTTATATTAATATTTGGAGGGTTTTTTTCTTCCTTTGGAGCACCACCTTAGGGAAATTGGATGAAAAGTGCTTATAAAAACCTGAGTCAGTCAAGACAGCTATTTACCAGAATTTAACATCCTAAGTAATTAGAATTACAGTCCTATGGCCCATCTGAAGCATTCTGACATTCTGTTTCCCCTACATGAGTATCATTTCTGAACTTTAATATTCAGACATGACAGCTTCCAAATAAAGTTCAAGTTGAAGAATCAAATAGTGGTTTCCTATCTTTGGAATAGATAGAAAAACTGAATTTCCCTAAGAACATAGAATAAAATTCACCATCTGATCAAACAAAAAGCTGTTTTATGTATCTAATATTAATTGGTATGCCATCAAGAACCTAAGTGACCACAGACTTAATGAGTAATCTAACACTCAGGAACAAATCTAAAGATTAAAACAAATTAGAATGAATTAATTCAAAATGTTAATAATTTCTATAACAGTGTATTAATAGCTAGCATTTTAGCATTACTTTGAGCATTTGTGTAATTCTTCTCATTCAATCTTCACAACCTCGTTAGTAGGTGTTATTATAAGCAATTAATAGATGAGGAAACTGGGTTTCCAATAGCAAGAAATTTGCTCAAGAGTTACATAGCTAATCAGTGGTTGAACTTATTTGAACTCCAGGCTACTTACCTTTTAACAATTATATTATAATACTGGATTCACATAAACTACTTACAAGAACAAAATTCTTAATTGAAGGCATATTAATAAATGGTACAGACATTAAATTAGTTAAAATAGAAAGATATTGTCTTGTTTTGAAACCTGTACTCTCCCATCTCCATTCAACTCAAATCCTACATCTTCTAAGAAGCTTCCAGAAAGTGGTCAGAGAGATTCTCAGCAATAAGCATAAGTGAATTCTCTCTTACCTAGGCTTCTTACGTCCAGTATTCACATTTCCAATATTTACTTTCAATATTGATTCTATTCTGTCTTGTATCAAAGCTCATATTGAGGCTTCAAATAGACTATAAAGTTTCTGGAAAGTGGGGACTTTGCATAGAGTCCAGCTTTACCTGTCATAGAAAGTAATATGTTTCCATAGTATTACATACATGTTAAATATGCACACAAATGCACACATATGAATTAAAAATGAAATCCTCATTCTTGATTCTCGTTAGTTTCAACCATTCTAGGATGATGAGAGAATGATATTTCTAATTTAAATTATATCATGGTCATTTAGAATGTAGATAGAAATTTCAGTTTTTAATGAAAAATTCTAGTTATTGAGAGATTTGTCCTTAAATATCAAAGTCTACCAATTATGAAGAGCAGCAATAGAAATAAGCCATGGGCCAAACTAATGTATCATATTATATTCTTTTATCACTAAAATACTGTACAAACAGTAACAAACAGGTGGTGACACTTCAGGGATAAACCCTATTCTAAGAGATTAATTACCATTTATAATAATGGAGTTTTAAAAAGAAAATGGACCCACTGGGCTTGTTTACTCACTTTTTAGCATATAGAGGGCATTTTAATTAACTACATTGCGTTTAGTGCATTTCCCAGGTGCTAGAGGTAAGACTCCAGTGCTTGAACATAAGATATAATGAAACAATATATTTTCTTCTTTATTTTGTTGTTGTTTTACATTCCTTTTTGAAAATAACTTAATCCTATTTAAATATAAAATTAAGTGATTGTTAAACTATATACAGAATATACTTATTAAAATCCCTTTCCTAGAGACAATTATTGTAATCAATTTCCCAAGAAATAATTTTAGAAATATTCTATGCATCTATAAAATAAAAATATACTTATGTTTTTCTTTTGCTTTTTAAAGCGAATGTAGATTATTTTATAATCTTTTCTACATGTTATTTTTATACTCGATGGTATATAAAATTGTGTATTAATACATATTACTACAAAAAGAACTTCCTTATTCATTCATTTGGTTGCGTAGTATTCCATTGCTTGGATTGATGTACCATATACTTTATTTAATGAGTTCTTTATTGATATACCTTTAGGTTGTTGCTAAACTATTATACCACAAACAATACTTCAACAAACAACAACATCATGTGAGTCTTTCTCACATATGCAAGTGTACTTGTAGTACAAATACCTTGAGGTGGATTTCCTCTATATAAAGGGATGTGTTAGTTATATGTGCTAGGCATTAGTCAAAATACACTCCTAAAAGTGTATACCCATTTATATTATCACCCACAAGCAAGAGAGTGCCAGTCTTTGCATACCCTTGCCAACAAGGTTATCAGCTTTTCAACTCTTGTAAATTTGGTTGACTAGAAACAGGATAACAGTGTTCTGACACACAGTATTTAACTATGAGTGAGACTGAGCATCTTTTCGTATCTTTGATTTCATCCTTCTCTTTAATTGCTTTTTAGTCTTTTCCAAACTTGTTGATTTGGACATTTAATTCTCATATTAATATTAATTCTCATTTGTTAATATAAATGCATTGAGATATTTCTAAATATAAGTAATTTCCCACTGAGCATTACATTGACTATGTCCTTAGGTGTCTTTATTATCATAATAGTCTAGCATTTTTACTTTTTGCTTTTGAATCAAGTTAAAAGTGTATCCTACTTCCCACCCATGGAGCTATGTTTTTTTCTTATCTGAATTTTTAAAAATGTATAGTTTCATAGCATTGACATCAGTTAATATAACATTTCTACATTTGAACAATGTATGGAAGCTTCGAGGTGCTAACATATGGTCAATTTCAGGGCCCATGAAAAGATGATGTATCCTCTGTTTTTAGAACGTAAAGTTTGACATACATCTATTAGAGACACCTTGGTAAACAAGGAACATCTACTAGATACACCTTATTATTTAGGTAACATATATTGTTAGTTATGCTTTAACCACATGCATTGAGAGGGGTGAGGCACTTTACATTTTACTATAACAAATAGCTTTATATTTATTTATGTAGTATTTACTATCGGTATAGACTCTGGTTCTTATTTTATTCAAAGTATTATAAACTGTTATTATTTCATGCTTATGTTATCTCATCTTTGAGAAATTTTTCAACTTGGCTCCTGTAATTTGGGACATCATGTTATTATATCTCATTCTGTTTTCTCACCATCTATTCCCGAGATTTGTATATATGCTTTATATTCTTGTTGCATAGATATGATTGCTTACGTTTTTAGTGCATGGGGAAATGTAATGTTTTCATTTGCTTTATGATAACATTTTCCTTTTGAGTATTCTTCAGCTGTCATTTGTTTTCCACTTGTTTTCATCATGTTTTGTAGTATGTTTGTATTAATCTTCTGTTAATTTCTCTATAATAACCCATCTTTCAATAAAGTAAATTTTCCAGCTATTTGCAGACAATTGTAAGGAATAGCCTGGAGTTGTGTCTTGGCTAACAAAAATTTTTTAGAAGTTATTTTATTCTTTACTTCTCATTAGTCATAGAAAAAGGCTGAGAGCTGTCAAACTCTAAAAAGAATTTCCTCTCTATTTCCCTAACCTTCAAAATAGGCACAGTTACTACCTGAAACTTTGCCCATGTTTTTGTTTGTTCATTTTAAAAATTCTTTGTTCTGCATAACATTCCTGCTTTTCAGAACCCAATGGGTATAGAGAAGTTCAACACATCTAGGTCCTGCTTCTACAAGTAGAATTTTCTTTCACCTCAGAATATATAGTTCACTTTGGAGAATTGCACTTTTGCTGGTTCTTTTTGAAGGTGGCAATCATGGCTATCTTTCTACTTTTGCCCACATCCCTGCTCAATCTTCACTTCCTAGGACACAATTTACACATATTTTTTCTCTTAATTTCAGCCAAGATGACATTTGTGTTTCCATTTTTTAAATATCCTTGCTGCCTATGATTAATTTTGCAAAAAAGGAAAAGAAATGCTAATTTTCTGAACTATCATCAAAAATTTTGGAAATTTTTTCATAATAATGTTTGACTTTTGAATATTGACTTTTTTGCTAATATAGAAAACAGGGCAGTGGTTTTTTAAAAAATAATACTGATTGTTGGATCTCATATCAAATACTCTATAAGTGGGGGGGGGATTGCAAATGGCAACAAACTTTGCAATTCCTAGTTATTAACACTGACTTAAGTCTTTATATAAAAGTTATTGAGAAATTATGATGCAAGTACAGTAATTAAGAACATTGGACGTTTAAATAATGTTGAAGAACTTCTAAGCATGAAACAAAAAAGAAACCCTAGTGGAAATGACTAAAAAATATTTTATAACATGAAAAAGAAAATTGTAATGATCAAAAAAAAGATCAAAAGACAAAGATTACATTGAAATTCGTAATTTGCAATACACGTAGTAAATTAAAGGTTTATAGTTTAACATGTAAATGGTTCTAACAAACCAATATTAGAAAGATTAATACAAGATAAAAATGAGCAAAGGAAAATTTTCCAATCACATTTATCTTGATAAATTGTATTTAACTCAATTATTTCCTGTGTTTCTATATTTGTGTTTTATCTGACATTGCTATAGTGTTAGAGAAGATGCATCAAAATGAGATTAATTATACCATCTTGACAAGAAGAAATTCATTTGGCTAATAAATATTCAAATGAAAATATTCAAATTCCCTGTAATAAAAGAAATAAAAATTAAAATTATGAGGCATTAATTTTCTTCTTTCAGATTAGTCACGTTATAAAGGTAGATAATGGTCATAACATAAAAAGGGATTTTCTTATGAGATGTGAGTCAGAATATAAATTGACATAACCTTTGACATTTGCTTTTTAAATTAAATTTTTTAGCCATTTCAATTCAGAAATGTCTAGAAATTTATCCTTAGAAAAACTATACAAGGATGGTCATGACATATGATTTATTTTAATAAAAAATGGAAACAGCCTAAATATCCAACAATCTGATTAAAGTATAGTTTATTAATGCAGTGAAATATTTAGCCATTAAATATAAAATAGGGAGAATATGACTAAGCATTTTGTACAACTTGAAACTGTCTTTAAGACACATATAGTTCAAACATTTACAAACAAAACATGTTTAAATAAATATATCATCTAGACATCTGCTACTTTAATGTTACGCAGTCCTCTAAGGTATTTTTTAATTTAAATAAACTTATGGAGCCCCATCCCAAGTACTGTGGGTAGTCAAGTTCTCTACCCAATACCCCAAGGGTTATCAAGATATTGATTCTTTTTACCCTCCTTCTACAGGCTTCTTGATTCCTATTCTGGTTTTACATTCTGAGCTGGCTCGTTACTATAATCCATGTTGCCTAAGGCAAGAAATAGTCTCTTTCTTCATTGTTCAGAAAAAAAAATTATACACAGCTATTGTGTACTCCCAAGACAGCTGCTTGCAAGTATCTAAAGAAGGTTATAGCATGGCACAGAGCAGGCAACAAATTAATACTGAATATGAGACTTTCCAGCTCTAAATCCCTAGGGTATGTCTACCACATGTAAGTAACCTAGACCTACCTGTAGATCAATTTCTCTCCCAACAGGTTTTTCCTGTCCTGTTGCCTGGTCAGGCTTTCTCTCTTCAGGGACTGCTTTTTGTACCGCACTATTGTATCAGTTCCTGATCCCAAACCACAGCTTCCCAGGAAAGGATTCAAAATTTTAATATTCATCTGTTATATTGGGCAAATCAATTTAACTTTTTTTGTAATGACCCTTTCCTTTCAGACTGTATGTAGAATACTAACATTTTGCAATTAAAAAGCATTCCAACAAGGTTTTGCCTAATCAAAAAAGCCATTCTCTCCCTAAAAGAAAATTCTGCTGAACTCCAAGGGCATCCAATATAAAACACAGTAAACTTTTAAAGGCAACTTTGAATCCTTCCTATTGAGATAGATATAGTTATTCACTGAAACCCGTAAATAACTGTGTGTGTGAGCTAGGAGAGGATGCACACAAAATGTATATAAAACTTAACTCTTGTAGTCGAGTTGGGTATTTGCATGGTACTCAATTTTTGAGACATTGCATCTATCAGTATATGTTTGAATAGTAAACAGGCATTCAGTAATTTTTAAGAAGTTAGAATATGAATAATTCAAAGGTGAATTTGGTGACATCTCAGACAAACTGAAATAGGATCATTCAGACTTTCAAAGCTGTGTGTTTCCAGAGGCAAAAGATAATCTCATTCAGAGTTGCTCATCAATGTTTAATTTCCAGTCTGGAATACCAAAAGGGAATTGACTTAGGCCCTAGAGAATTGGTTTCTTGTATTTAAATGGACATATTAGTATCTTCCCTCTCTCTTAGTATTTAACATTTGTCTCCTTATTTAGAAAATGCTGAAGCACACAATTAGAGCCTTAGAGTTACACTGTTCAGTATGGTAGTCAATAGCACCATTTAGCTATTGAGCACCTTAAATGTGGCTAATGTGACTGAGAAACTAAATTTTTAGTTTTACTTAATTTAATTCAGTTTTTAAAACTAGTACTCAATTCAGTTACTAGAAAACTCTTAAGGCTTTTTGGGAAAACTTGGACATACAAATCTATTTTTCGACTGTACATTTTATAAAATCTAAATATAGATCGAATATTTCCAATGAAAACTCAGTGTCCAAATTGAGATGTAAGTGTAAAATACACATCAAATTTCAAAGATGTAGTATAACAAAAAAAGTAAAATATGTCCTCAATTTTTATACTGATTACGTGTTGAAATTATAATATTTTGGATATATTGGATTAAAATCCATTACTTACATTGATTTCACCTTTTTAAACTTTAAAAAAATGTATCTACTAAACAATTATAAACTACATATGTGAGTCACATTATATCTTTAATAAACAGCAGCACTAGAAGGTAAAATCAAAACTTACTACAGAAGTCACAAACTGGTAGAGATCATTTAGCCCACAAACTTCTGTATGTCATCTGTATAATGTTTTTAATTATTTTTAATTAGTTACAAGTGTTTAATATATATAGTTAATTTTTGAAAAATATTGGTAACTGGCTTCTCTTGAAAAGTTAGAAAATTTGACAAAATTGTATTTTTTCTTGCATGGCAAGAATTTGCCTGAAATGACAGTGGCTGCCCCCTCTAGCTAGCCCTAAGCTATTTCGCACCACCCTCCCAGTTAATAAAAAATAAAATCACTCTGCCAGACCACTGAAGACATTTGAGTTCGAAATCTTTAAAGCACATGACAGGATGATGTAAAAGAAGTGGGGATTTTTACCCACTAAATTTGTTCTACAAATGTTCTCTACATTGGGTAGTTTCCATTTTTCTAGCCACAAAAATTGATCAACATTTTACAAGGTGAAAATCCCATTGAACAATTGAACAGCTGTCCATAAATCATGTAACAAAACCAGAATGAAGCGACATCTTGCCTTGTGGTGCAGAAAATCCTAGTTATATTTAATGCAGAGTCTGCTCCTTTAAGTCCTGGGAACCTCCCAGGTCCTCCCTGCACTATTGACCTATATGACAGGCTTTAATTAGCATAGATTTTTCACGTTCATGGATAGATTTGAAATTTGGAAGTACTTAATGAAAAAGGTCTGTTACCTTGACCAGGCTGAAATTGCAGTTAGAGGACATTTTCTTGCTCCAAAGGCACTGCATACAAATATATGAATATTAACACTATGCATACAAAAATGAAGCTTTCATTTTTTTCCTAAAGGAATATTCATGTTGATCCACTGTTAATACTCCCTGAAAAATGTGAATGATATCTTTAAAACTTATGAACTCAATGCAGAATTAAATATAACTAGATTGTTTGACAGCAATTCAAGCATCATAACTTTTTCTTTGCCTGTTGGATTAAAGGAAATGAGGTAAATAAATAACTCTGTTTATCTTTTACTAAAGCCTGTATATGTAGCTTACAGACTAATAGGATACAGAACTGATAGATACATACATACATATGTATATATGTATATACATACATGCAAAGTAAATAAGTAGAATAACTACAAAGTCTTGAAATTGTGATGAAGAAAAACATGCAGAGATAGAGAATGATACTGGGGGATTAAGAAGTAGTCAGGGATCAGATGCAGTGGCTCAGGCTTGTAATCTCAGTGCTTTGAGAGGTTGAGGTGGGAGGACTGCTTGAGCCAAGGAGTTCGAGACCATCCTGGACAACATAGTGAGATCTCTTGTGGTCCCAGCTACTCGGGAGGCTGAAGTGAGAGGATCATTTGAGCCCCAGAGGTCAAGAGTGCAATGATCCAAGATCATGCTACTGCACTCCAGCCTTGGTGATAGAGAAAGACCTCCCAAAAAAAAAAAAAAAATAGTGGTCAGAGAAGACCTCTTTGCAGGGCTGAAATTTGAGATGAAACCTGAAGAAATAGAGTTATGGGAAGAGCAAAAGAATGGTCCACATCCAAACAGAGGGAAGAGCATGTGCAGAAGTCTTGAGGCACATATGTTTAACTGAAAGAAGGCCAGTGTGGCTACGACAAAGTCTGACCTGGCCACCTGGCCTGGGAGCCATGGTGCAGACCTGACCATCATTTTGGGCACCATCATTTTGATTCTGACATAGCACCCTCATTAGCAGAGGCAGCTGAATGCTGCCATCCTAGATGGGGTCTTCACATGCTCAGCATAAGCCACCTCAGCCCATCCCAGCACGCACCTAAACCAACCAGCTTAGATGTAACCTGCAGCACCAGAGACTTTGCTCTCCTCAAATCAACTAGAGATACCGCTGCCCCTGACTTTTTTTTAATTTTTATTTTTTGGCTTTAAAAGACCCACTTCTCCTCTTGTCCAACCTTCTCACCCAGAGCTGAGACTCTATTCTAACATGTGTGCCTTACTGGACAGGAAAATTTTTCCACATTGTGCTCATTCTTTTGCTTTTATCCATTGTTTTTATCTTTGAATAGGAGTTAGGTAAAAAGCAGTATAGATGCATTGGGAAGGTAGAGGAAGAAAAAAATTATTATTTTCTCAACCCTCAGAAATTTTTAGTTGAAATGGTCCCTGCAACAAAAGACTAACAAGAGAAAAGCAAATAGAAGTTTGTCAACATGCATACTTCATGTATACATGGGGGATACCCAGACTATGAGTAATTTCTCAAAGAGATGGCTTTAAATTACATAGCGTCTTCAATAAAGATCAGTACATTTTTGGAAAAGTGGCAAGTCAGAAGAAAAAGACTGATTTTCTAGGGGTGGCCACTTGTGAGAAGTCAAACAAATGGCAGCTAAAGGCTGGTTAGTAAAGCTTGCTAACTGTAGACTCTCCTGGTGCTATCTCCAGGCCCAAAATGGGTCTAAAGTAGTCTTCAGTAGTTAACCTGTGTTATCCCTGGTAGAAGGAAGAGGTAGGGCGATATCTTTTTTCTTCGTAAATCTGTGTCCTGCTTTTAGGCAAGAGAGGAAGGGCAGAGAGCTTTTCTGCATCTGCTTCTTAAGTGCCTTCAGCTCAACAAAATTCTTATAACAAAGAGGTATATTTTATTTTGGTGTGGTATATTCTGGTCTTCCACAGAGTCAAAGAACATAGCCATGGAAAGAAGTTTGGAATTCATCTTAAGTATAAAGTCAGATTACTAAAGGGCATTAAGTAGGGGGAGTGATAAATCCTATTCAAATTTTGAAATGATTATTCTCACTGCTATGCAAACAAATGAATAAACAAAAAATGCTTGAAGATGGGTAAGAGTGACAGGTCAAGGACCAGAGGGGAAGAGGGAGGTATCCGGGTGTTGGAGTGGGTGTTTGTTAAATTGATGCAAGATCAACTTGTCAAATTAATAGAATCATGCTAACAATAAATGTTGGCAATTACAATTGATGACAAGAAAAATCAATATTTATTGAGTGCAAGCTGCCTTATGTTTTCTCCATCAAATTTACACAAACTTATAAGTGTGTTAGAATGAGCTCTTTTTTTTTATCCAAAATGTGTTTATTGAGATGATTTCCCACTCATCTTGATTCAGAGTGCTGTTAGCGCTGCATCCTCCTGAAGGAACATCCTTCTGTAAATCTTGCTTTTCCTCCTGTAGGCAAGCAGAGGACAGTGGAGCAGCCAACACACAAAACTACCATTTGTGCATAGCTAAAGACCGTGGTGATTTTATAGCGTCCTGGGCATTTCACATCCCTAAAATAGGAACTGGGGCTCTGCACCAGGCATTTCTTCTTGTGTTTCCTCTTCTCCTCTTCTGGAGAGGGAGGAAAGAGATATTTTGCAAGAGGCATGTTCTCGTGGGTAGGTCATCACCGCCAGAAAGGTAGAAGGACTCATTTAACAGTTAAAAAAAATTTAACTCAGACAGTTTGGCTAAAGTCACACCGCAATTAGCTGAGATTCAAACCAGACAGTAAGATTACTAAGCTGGTACTCTCATATATGTAAATTTAATTAATTAACAAGAATTGTTGAGAACCTACTGCATGCAAAGTCATACACTGTTTCTCAAGAAAAGGAAAACAAATGAAAATGGAAAAAATCTTATAATAGGCTTTTGTTTACTGTTAGGTAATAAAAACATTGAATAAGATTTTTTCTGTAAAAATAAAAGAATATAAAACTATTTCCAGGCAAGGTGTCAGAGTCCCGTCAGCAGAGAGTGGTTGGCTCATGGGTAGTAAGAAGAATTTACCAACAATAGTATAGGTTTGAAAAGGAAAGTTTTGTTAGATAAAAAGAATGCTCTAGCAGAGTGCAGCGGGGTACTTAGGCAAGAGGACTGAGTGTGCTGCAGTGGATTTTCCTTAGAGGTATTTATGAACCTTAAAGCAGAAGCTTAAGGGTAATGTGGATCACATTAGTCACATAAGTCATGGTAAATGATTACATTTGTAGACATTTTGGTGTCTTCATGTCAGCAAGACTTGCACAATGAATTCTGACATGCATGCATTCCAGAGATGTATAGAAATTCTAGTTACTTACAAATTTTTGGAAACAAAATATGAAATCAGATGCCCACTTTAGATAATAGGGAAGTCTGATTATTTCTAAATTCTTCAGATAAGGACTTTTGCCTCTGGATGGTCTGCTTGATAGCCACGTGGTGGACTTTGCTCTGTCATTTTTCCCCTGACAAGCATCTTGGTCAAATCTTTGACCCTTTGTAATCCCCTATGCTCATGTCCACCTGCTGCCTACCAGGGTCTCAAGAAAGGGAAAACAGCATAGTGAAGATGAGCATTGGGTCTGTCTGGCTGCTTCCTGCTGAAAGGGGCTGTGGAGGGGATATGTTTTGTTTTCCCCTTTTTTGTTCTCTGTCATGAAGGGAATGAAGTGTCGTGAAAAACTTGTTCACGGTGGGAAGACTAGATTCCACCAACAGGCCCCATGTAAGTGGAAGTTCCTGTTGCCAGCTGGTATTGGGATTGCATAGTCATCTGCGGGTGGAATTGTTGTTATCTGGAAGATATAAACTTAATTAGCACATTTAAAAGGCAGGGACCATATATTAAAAGAAGAATAATTAGGAATAAATGTCGAATGAATGGGAGAAGCAAAGTGATTTTTGGAAACCAATCAGTTAGGGTTTGGGTCCAGTCTTGGTAACTTTGGGAAAGTATGTGTAGCCCTTTGGCTTGTTTGAAAATGTCTTGGACGCTAGTTTCCACTTCTCCAGACACATTAATGTAGGCGAAACAGGTTTTGTTGATGACAGCACAGACTCCTCCTTTTTCAGCTAGGAGGTAATCTAGAGCTTGTCTATTATCTAAAACCATTCCTGCTAGTGAGCCTAAAGACTTTCCTAGTGCTGATGGACTTGAGCCAGTTTTTGCTAAGGCTATTTTAAGGAGGCAGTAAGTTCCTGTAGTGTGATTTCATGGTAAGTAAAACCTCCCCAAAAGTTGAGAGTTGTAACAGTTCCCATAACTCCAGTCACAATAAGTCCTAGAGCCCTTTTTCTTTTAGAATGGGATTTTAGATTGGAAGCTATGTTCAAGATAGTGATTTGAGCAGGATCTGTTTTACCAAGAATACAATCACCATAATGAAGAGAATTATCAAGGTAGGGTAGGGCCAAAGCTTGAAAAGGTTTTAAATAATTATCAGCAGTACCACAAAGCCATAATAACCTAGACGGGATGGGTAATACGATGTGATTGGTTTGATTTAAATATTGGGAAAAAGGGAAGGGGGTCTTTTGACAGTTTTTGAGAGGCCTCATACATGAGGAAAATTTATGTTTATGTCCCAGTGGGAGAGGTTTAAAACTAGAGCGGTGCATGAGCAATGAATAGAATATAAAATAAGTGGTACAATCATTATTTTCCACATTGGTTATATCATTACAGTAACATGCATGAATGGTATTGGGAAAAATTGCCTTGCAAATAAAAATCTACTGCAAGTTGAACAATTGTATGTGGTTTTAAGTAATGATAGTTGGATAAAGAGTAAGTGAATTGAGGATAATATTATAAAATTGAAGGATATTGCTAAATTGAATAGTTTTGACAAGGGTTTCCATTAAGCTCTTCTGGAGCACATAAGTAAGTGAAAAGGGAGGTAAAGGAAAGTAGATAATAAAGACAGCAAAGAGTTTCTGGAAAAAAAAAGGTTAGTGTTACCTGGTTGTTTATGAAACAAGAATCATAGATCTTCCAAGGGTTCACAAGTGTGAGTGGGCCGGCGTTGGTGCAGACTTTCTGCAGAAAGATAGATCCCAGGGGAGATTCCCTATAATTTAACAGCTGTAGGAGAGGTTGGGAGGATTTGAAGGGGTCTAGTCCAGAAAGCCTGAAGGAGTTTTCTGTTTGGAGGTAAAGTTTTTAAGTATACCCAGCCCCCTGGGTTAACAAGAAGGCTTGTTTCTGACCAGGAGGGGTCAAGTTTCGGATATTTGTCTCTGTATTCAGTAACGGCCTGGATAGTTTTCCCCAATAAGACAACAATTATAACTCAAAACCCTTAGCTTTTTCTTTCCTCTTATTATCCATGGGACTTTTAACAGGTATGCTTTAGTCCTATGTCTCCAAGATAGCTTCAAAATTCTATGTAGAGGTAATTAAGGAAGCCACGTAAATCTACCAGGTGTCACCCTTACAAATTCCTAGCTAGGTGATTTGGGCTTCTCAAAAAGGTAGAAATGGATAGGAGATAGTGGAGGAAATCAAGCCAAGATCTAAATAAAGTACCATTGATTTGCTAGTAGCTCTGTTAAAGCTCTTTTTGTTGGGTGACTAAACAACATGGGCACTAGTCAGGAAGATGAATTAGTATCCTTATGGTTACACAAGTAAGTCACCTTTTGATCCAAATCAGGAACATTCATGCTCTATACACCCAGCCACCTTGTTATTTACCTGGATAGGTGTGAAAGAGGAAAAATTCATTTTGTATTCTAATCATACCCTGTTAGCACATCTTTTAATTCATGGGCCCTTGCTTTTTGTTTGCTTGCTTGATTTTTTTTTTTTTTTAATTTCAGAACTAAATACATTTTTGACATTTGTACCCTTTTAATTCCAGCTAGTCATTTAACAAGGCAAATTATTCTCAGCATCAGAAAGGACAGACAGGCATATTTGCCTTCTCAGACCTTCCGCCGGGGCACTCGTAGCAGGGTCCATTAGCGCATCAGCTGTGCTCCATATATTTAGCTACAAAAGCATCACAGTTTCAAATGGTACCTTGGAATGTACAAACCCAATGCTCAAAAGCTCAGACATTTTCAGTAACACTAGGTTTCATCTTCCTTTCCCTACTTCCTGCCCCTACTTCACATCCCACTCTGGGAAGATAGCCCCAGTGGATATGTTTTCTTTCTGTTTCAACCCCCCACTTCCATGAAATTAATTAAATGATGTCATGCTTCATTTTATCTGATTTGGAAGCAATTCATCACCCTTTTGCTGGTTGTATTAGTCCAAGCGATCAGCATATTAATTCATTTGTGAGAATAAGCTCAAGGGTAATTACAGTGAGGAGGTTTAATGCCTAAACGTGTTAATGTCTGTAATCAGAAGTATTTTCTCAGTGCAGAACAATTGTTAGACAATTACTGTTGGATATGATTGCCCTGGTAGACAACAGACGTAGTGTCAAGAGGGAAATAGCAAAAGCTTGTTTTGCAAGTACTGTATTATCAGCAAGTTCTCTCTTTTCCCCCTACAATATTTTCTAAGATGTTCAGCTTATGTATAGCCATCCTGGTACTTACTCTCTACATTGTTGATTAAGTAAAAAAGTTATATTTGTTATGTAAAAGGATCACAGGAGACAGCTTGACACTTTCTGAAAGTCTTACCCTTTTCTTATTCTTTCTCTCCTGGTGCTTTGATTTTTATTTGCATAAAATTACCAACTTAATCACTGCCTTTTATTTCCCAATATGCCTCAGAGCCTTCATTACCTAATTTTTTCCTGTAATGAGAAGATTCTTAGGTCTAACTGAATAACAAGACCCAAATATCAAGACCCAAGACCCATTCTTAACAGACAGCAGTCCCTCCCGATTAGCAAATTGCTAATGAATTGAATAAACATAGTGGTAGAACTTGATCATTGATTATCACTCATTACTCTGCTAGAGTAATTTTGTATGTGAATGTTAATTTAATCTCTATTACACTTATTTTTTCTAAAAATTTTATGATACAATTAAAAATAAAATTGTCATAGTTTTCTTTCTACATAGTATGCTTTCCAGAACCTCTTTTAGGCATGCATAAGATTGTATCTAGTTGCAAGGAACAGAAAAAAATGACTCAAATAGTCTTAAACCATAACCTATAAAAAAGATATATCACTTTGTGTAACTGACACATTTCAAGGTAGAGGAAGTTTAAGCATGTTTATCACAGGGCTGTAGTGCCATTTATCTGCAATTCCCTGACTTCTCCATTCTTCTCTATCTTGGTTTTGTCCCCAAACTGGCTTTCCACGACTCCAGCTAGGTATGACATCCCCAGTTCTCACATTTGTATGTGCTCTGTGTAAAACTCTGGTTTACTTAGCTCCCCAAGCATCAAACCAGAGTCAGATATTTTGTGTAATTTAGTTTAGACATACCTTCTACATCTCTCAATAGAACTTCACCATACTTCTCATGAACTTGAGTTCAAATGAAAGTCAGAGAAATGTAGTATATATGACTTTTACATACTCCATTTTACTATATTTTACTGCTATATTTTGAGTTGTAGCACATTTGGATTATTGTTGTTATTGTTGGTGATGGTGCTATTGCCTTTTAAAGCATCTGCTGTTAATACACTGCTGAACGATTAGAAATGGCAATATTTTTGTTAAACCATTAGATTATTATAGTAATACTCCAGCTTTACAAATATCACTCTGAAGGGAGTAAATTCATGTAAACTTCTTTGTAAACTCCATAATAGAAGTAGATACCCTTCTCTGTCAAAGGCTGAGAAGTTGCTCAACTATTACTTGTCCTCATTTGTATTTCTCCTGCATCAGGGCTTTGGAAATAGTAAATGTATCTCATCTACACAATGAGGCAGCTGAAGGCAGGAAGGAAGTCAGACTGCAGTTTTCATGACGTTGGAAGCAAATGCTATATAGCACAAGATACATTAGTCAGCTAAGGCTGCCAGTACAAAATACTACAGACTGTTTTTGTAATACAACAAAAATTTATTTTCTCCTAGTTCTGGAGGTTAAAGTCTAAGATCAAGCAAGGTGCCATTAGGGTTGGTTTCTTGCAAGGCCTCTCTTTGTGGCTTATAGACAGTTTTCTTCTCACCTTGTCTTCACTTGGTAGGTAACAGAGAGATCTCTGATGTATTTTCCTCTTCTTATAAAACCACCAGTCCTAGCTGTCTGTGGCGGCTCACTCCTGTAATCCCAGAATTTTGGGAGGCTGAGGCAGGTGGATCACAAGGTCAGGAGTTCAAGACCATTCTGGCCAACATGGTGAAACCCCATCCCTACTAAAAATACAAAAAATTAGCTGGGCATGGTGGTGGGCACCTGTAATCCTAGCTACTCAGGAGGCTGAGGCACAGAACTGCATGAACCAGGGAGGCAGAGGTTGCAGTGAGATGAGATCATGCCACTGCACTCCAGCCTGGGTGACAGAGCAAGACTCTGTCTCTAAATAAATAAATAAATAAATACGCTAGTCCTGTAGGCTTACATTCCCACCTAATGACCTCATCTAACCTTCCATCCCTAAGGGCCCTATCTCCAAATATAATCACACTGGAGGTTATGGCTCATCAACATATAAATTTTGTGGAGACAATTCAGTCCATTACACAAAGCTTAGGAGTTATTTAAGCAGAGCTATTCTTCAAATAAACACAGAATACTCTATGTTAAAAAAGTTTTTTTTTTTTTAGCACCCAGATTTTGATTTCTAATACCATTCTGCAAGAAACTTAACCAAGACTCCTCAGAGAAATGGCTGATTCTAGAACTGAGACAGGAACTATACAGGATGAGCCTAAAGAATCTTGTACTACCAGAAAGTAAAGAAGTGCTACTAAAAAGACACACAACGATGAGGATTGTGTATCAGTAGACCACAGAAGCCAACTGAAAGATCTCCCAACGGCTAATGATGAAATAACTTCAGCAACAAAATAAAAAGTTTATAAAGTAGAAAATAAATATCCATTATCTGCACTCAGTATGGACATTTACTTATATGAGTAAATGATTAAATATACTAATAAATGGCGGGGTAGGGAAGGAAGAGAAGAAACAATCTATGCAGAAGGATTCCAAATAATATATGTAAATACTCTGTCCTCGAGAAAGGTAACATAACTCCTCACTCCTCAAGTGTGGCCTCTGCACAGCAACTTCTTTCCAAAGAGCACAGTATGGACAGGGAGAAAGAACAGAGAAAACTTTACAGGGGAGAATTGTTTGAGATCTAAGTGGTACCTAGACAAGTGACCCTTGATCAAAATCATAGTGATAAATCAGGCTGTGCTATGGTTTGGATATTTAACCCTTTCAAATCTCATGCTGAAATTTGATTCCCAGTGTTGAAGGTGGGGCCTAATGGGAGGTGTTTGGGACAGAGGGACAAATCCCTCATGAATGGTCTGGTGCCATCCTTGCTATAATGAGTGAATTATTGCTCCATTAGTTCTCGTCGGAGCTGGGTGTTAGAAAGAGCCTGGCACCTCCCCTCTGTCTCACCATGTGACTTCCGTACGTGCTGGCTCTACTTCACCTTCCACCAAGACTGGAAGCAGCCTGAGGCAGAAGCAGAAGCAGACATTGGCACATGCTTCTTGTACCGCCTGCAAAACCATGAACCAAATAAACCTCTTTTGTTTATATATTACTCAGCCTCAGATATTATTTTATAGCAACACAAATGGACTAAGACAAGTTCATAGTATGTACAGTTGATATGATGTGATAAGAATGGCATTTTACCTTCATTGTTTTCCTCCCAAAACCCAAAACCCCACTCCAATGAGGAAAAAACATCAGACAAATCCCAAATGAGGGATATTCTGTAAAATACCTAACCAATATTCCTCAAAACTGTCAAAGCCCTCAAAAAACAAGGAAAGATTGGGAAATTGGACAGCCAAGAGGAGCCTATGGAGACATGAGAAGTAAATGAAATGTGATGCTGATGATGGAATCCTGGAACAGAAAAAGAACATTAGATAAAAACTAAGGAAATCTGAGGAAAGTATGGATTTTAGTCAATAATGATGTATCAATATTGGCTCATTAATTAACAATAGGCAAAACTGGGTGGGGGGATCTGGGATATTTGTGTGCTACTTTTGCAATATTTCTATAAATCTAAAATTGCTCTGAAGTAAAAATGTTTTTTTAAGTGATAAATAGGCACACAGTTGAAATGTCTTTTTATGAGGAGGACTGAGAGAGCACAACACTATGAGGAAAAGCAGCCACGGGCATGATCAGTAATTCCAAATAGGCCCTAGAGACATAATCCTAATATTAGAAAAAGTCTCAAAATTATTTCACCCAGTTTCTGACTTTTAATTAATATGAAGAGTTTGTAGCAGTACCTGACGTAGAGTAGCTATTCAATAAATGTTAACTATTGTTATTACTAATGATAGTATTATTAACACCATTAAGGACACCACCTACACAAGTGAAACTTATTTCTTCTGAGCATCTGCTGTCAGCAAACATGACCTTTCCTCCCTATCTAAGTGATGTAGCTTCTTCTTGCGTCCGTAGTGACAGGAAATAAACACTGGGCAGGGTATGAGGGACCAAGTCTACTGTGAGATGATTCAGGCAAAAGCTCTTACATCAGCTGGTCTCCAAAAGTCATTACTCTGCCTGGTAACTCACAAAGGCATTTGAGGTTCACAGCCAATATGTCATGACTTAAGAAAATCGAGGTATTTTCCTATCCCGTGCACACACACACTGGAAAATGATCAGAGTACCATTTGGGAAAGAGCAAGAGAAAGAGTCCTGTTGATTGCACTATCGGAGGACTCTTCCTTCTTACAGTGTCCACTCTGTTCAGGGTCTCTGGGTCTGTGAACTGGTGCAGGGTAGTGATTTGAGGCAGAGGACGTGGCTCTCCACAGTGGTGATTCTAACCAGTCCCCATTCATCAGCAATAGATTGTTATTCCTGTGATTTTTGTGTTCTTAACTTATATTGAGACCCTTTAGTAGTCTGGCCACCTATTTCAGTTGCAGGGGCATCATGAATAATTAACATGATAACTATTTCTGCAGATCAAACCATTCTGATGACAGCTGCAGCTACAATTATGCCCTCTTCCCCTGCTCATAGTGTTTATGTGTCTCTGCTGCTCTGGAATGCCATAACACATCCCCATTGAAATTAAGGAGCTCATTTTAATGGTGGAAACTCTCACTGTCATACCTGGTCTGCAGACAACATCCACCAGGATTCCAGGATTCTGGTGCTTGCCTTGCTAATGTATTTCCCAATATCTTGATAATGGGAATGTCCTCTGGAGCTTCCTAGGAGGCATGATTAGGGATGAACGGGCAAATCACTTAAGTATATGTCAATATTCCTACCACTCTAAGACTGAATTTTTTACAATGCACAGAAGTGACTTTTTAGTTTCATTTTAGATAATGCACCACTGAATCCAGGATTCAGTCATCAGAGACTAAAATGTTATATCCATCCCTAGAGTTTAAACTTTCACATTGAATAAGTCCTAAACAGTGTACCCGTATCAATAAATTCAGTTCAAACTTCATCTAACATTTTTAGAAGTGTTTCTCTTTGGTCTAACAGCTTAAGAATTTATTTATATACAAGTACTCTTATTTTCTTCCAATATAAAATGATAAAACTTGTAATTTTGGGGGTGAATGGCACTTGCTTCTGCATCAGACATTTTGCCTGTTCTCCAGGGTCTACCAGTATTTTGGCCTGGAAGAAATGTGAGTTGGTGGAAGTAGGTCTTTCAGAGGATGAGCAAAAAGCCTATGAGATGGAAGAACCAGCTTACCTGCCTTAGGTCATGAAACTTGCTAGTCTAATAATTGTACCCCACTTACACATATTGCTTACTTCATGCATTCCTTAATTATATCTAGGCAAGAACCCCAAAAAGAGTAGGTCCCAGGTAAACAGTTTCTAGAGATCGATATTTATCTAAATAGGGACTACAAAAGAATGACTCCCAAGATACAGGCATATGCATGTTATCTCTATTTGATATTTCATTATATTTAATATCTCTTAACTCCTGCTTTTGCCCGTTTGGTCTGTGTGTTTACTACTTTTCATGGAATTCCTAGATTTCCTTTGGTTTACTTCTGTGCAGAGTAAATATATGAGTTCCTAAACTTTGCCTAGATCTTTTGAGAAAACCTATGACTTTTACCTGTTTCTAACATTTGCCAACCCTCACCTGATCCAATTTTCTACAAGGGAATGGCCTTCTATTCTGACTTAGGGAGGATTCCCTGATTCACAAAACAATGGAATGGAATGGACCAGCGACTAAAAACAGTTTCCAGAATACCTCTATTACTGTATTAAGGCCTTTTCAATATTTATGGCAGAAAAATTTCTTGTGGGAACTCATGAAAAAAAGATTACTTGAAAAGATTTCTTATTTTATTTTAAATTCTGGAGGCCTTAAGGATTTTTGTAGTACCAAAGGGCATCCCGTTTAGCTGCAAGACATTGCTCTGCACTGCTGTTAATAAAATCATGCTGGTTTGCTTTAGAGCAGTGAATGTGAAAAGCATTTACACAGAAGGATAAGAAATGTGCAAAACAGAGGGCTTAATAGGCTTTTTATTTGTATTGAAAACTTTAAGGGGTTCATGCTCAGATACTTCAAAAATATTAAATTTGCATGGCAGCTCTAGGGATGTAAATTTATGAATAAAGTATAATATATGTACAATATATGTTATAAGGAGCTTTTACCTAGGTATCTTAAGGCCAGTGCTCCTTTTCTTGTCATCTCTGTGACCTTGGATAAATCAATTAACTACTCCATGGGCTCAGTTTTCTTATCCATCAAATGGAGGTTTGTTCATTCATTCATTTATTCAAAACATATTTATTAAAATTTAATAGGGGGAGGTTCTGTGTTGAGGTGATAAATATAACACCATGCAAATGAAATCTAGCTTAAAAATTCACTATATAGTAAAAGACAAAAACCATAAATAAATAATTCAGCCCAATGTAATAACGGCAATCAAAATAAGAAAAAATGTTTTGTGGGAGTATGGATCTAACTTATGACAGTGAGATGAAATTTTATAGAAAGTCATAGAAGAGTTTGGTTTGAAATTCAAACTATCAAATTGCAAGAAGAGGAGGAACTTTAAAGGGTTACTGTGAAGGTTCAATGAGCTAACATATGTCAGTGCTTTCAAAATTTTAAAATTTAAAGAGAAGTTAACACAAACCAAAAAAAAAAAGGCAATTGCATATGAAGTGATGAAGTGAGTACTGATTAGCTTTGAACAAATAATTTACCACTTTGTTTCTATAATTCCACAATTTGCTACTATATAGTCATTTTATACTCAGGGTCTTTGTAATAATTATCTATATAAATAATAAATTTGATATTGATTGAGCTCCTACTATGTTTCAGGAACAGTTAGGGGTGGGGTTTAACAACGTTTTTAGAAGTCCCTTAACAACTTTTTTTTGATAAAGTACCTACTCCTATGTAGTGTATATTCTAAAATGAGAGGTAGATGCACAATAAACAAGCATAAATGTAACAAGGTAGATATAAATAAACAAGCAAACAGTACTAAATCACATGATGACAAGAATTTTAAAAAACAATAAATCTTGTAAGAAGACAAAGGATAAAAGGAGGAATGATATTTTGAATAGAATCATCGAGGAAGAACTCTGATGAAATGATATTTGAGAAAAGATTTCAGTGAAGTAAAAGAATAAACAAATGTAATAGTTTTGGAAAGGCACTACTTTAATGAATGGACTTCTTCAATGTTTGCCAGCACCTCAGTTCCATCCAGTGTCTTTTCTTCCATCATACCAATGTAGCCGAACTCCAACCTTGGAGCCCAATAGTTTGTCTCCATTCCTAACCCTGAGTTGCTAAAAGATATCACACTGTCAAACAGATGAGTCTACCATTAACAATTCAGTTTCCTATCCAGTTGAGTCCTGGTCACTATCCAACATTTATTCTAATTTCTTCAGAATTCTTCCCCAATCTCCAATGTATGATAGCTACCCTAAACTTCTTTATGTTCCACCAAACTCTGAGACCTCTCCTCCTCTCTCTTGCTTCCTCCTTCATGGAGAAAAACTGTATAGAATACACTAGGCAGTTACTCTTGCAAAATCTTGCCACAATCCTACAAAATTCTAGCACATACAACCTAATTTTTCTTTCTCCCTCCTGGTTCTAATAGAAATTGTGCTGCTTCTCCAATGTCGGCTCAGTCCCTTCACCTGTGCTTTTATGAGGAATTTCACCCTGTCTCGTATCTTCAATCTTTTTCTCTCTACTGTTTTTTTCTATCAACATTTAAGCACACTTGTTTCTTTATATAATAAAACAAATACTCTCTTAATCTCCACTTTCCATCTTTTAATCTAGTTGCTCATTTATAATTCATTTTATTCAAGTTAGTTAACTAATTTAGTCCATTTAATATGTAATAGCATTGTACTTGGCCCTGAAGATATATTAACATACAAAATATAAAATAAAAGCATGGTGTATGCTTACCAAATAATATCACTAAAAGATATTCAATTCAAAATTGTGATAAATGTTTTGAAGAAGAAAAAAGACTACTGTAAAAAAGAACACCTCTCCTTTGGAATCTGACATAGTCTGGAAATTCAAAAAAGGCTTCCCTGAAGCAATGAGTATAGAGGGATAGTTTTTCAGGTACAGGGAAGAGCACATGCAAGGACAGTGTAGGAGAATCCTACAACAATGTATCTGGGGTGGAGAAGGCAAAGGAATTTGGAAGCAAGAAGAACTTGGAGAAGTAGCTGTTTTTTATCCAGAGCAAAGGAAAATCATTGGATATTTTAAGCAAGGCATTGGCACCATTCAGTTTAAGCTTGGAAACATTTGCTATGGTACTGTACAGGGAATGACTTGGAGAATAAGGATAGATGAAGGAAGATCGGGTATTCCAGAATTCAGAAATTCAGGAAAGATATGATGGTAGATTAATCTAAAATGGTAATAGAGAATAAATTGTGAAATCAAGACAAATTTATGAAGGCAAACTGAAAATGCTGGTGTATGATTCGACATAGGTGGGAAATAGATAATGGACACCCAGCTTTCTGGTTTTTATAACTGAAGGGAAGGAGTTGACTGACTGACATAGGATATACTGGAGATGACCAGGATGAGAAGGATGGATGGGCACTGCTGGAAGTTTGAGATCCATAAGTTTGGTTTCTACCACCTTGCTGTACCCCCATTCCCTGCCAGAACTCCTCCACAGGATCCTGGAAACCGAGTGGCATCCCAAGAAAGTGTGAACACATATGCTTAATTTTCTAAATTAAATTCTGTTTACATTTCCAATTATATATGCATAGTTTAAGCCATTTTTTAAAAAGTTCTATCTTTTAGAAAGTTATTTTCCCCCTAAATAATGGAATGGAATGCTGATAAAATTAAAAGTTCCCTTCACCCAATCTGTTTCCACATGCACTGTGTTTGGTTTATTGCCTGAATTTGAGAGATGAATAATAAAATAATTTC
This sequence comes from Pongo abelii, assembly GCF_028885655.2. Lineage (NCBI taxonomy): Eukaryota > Metazoa > Chordata > Mammalia > Primates > Hominidae > Pongo > Pongo abelii. The sequence continues at coordinate 114,656,011 of NC_071996.2, forward strand.
AACAAATTTTAAGCAAATTATTGATGAAGACACTTCAATTTTTAATAAGATAGCAGGTCCCGCAGAGAAGGAAAGAAAAAATCATCTAGATATGAATTTTTTCAAGGCGAATTAAGAGATTACGAGGGAACTCGTGTTTCCATGGTGACAACTACATTCCTATTACGTCTTCCGAGAGGTGCATTTTGATTTACAAGATTGAAAACATTAGTAGCATAATATATGAAATTATCAAAAAGTATACCATTTCTGTCCTGCAAGCTGTAATGCAAATGGTTACAGTCTCTTTTTTAAGTTTTTGACTCAGTATGTTTTGACTCAAGGCTAATGTAACTTTCATTAGTAAAAGAAAACTTGTTGGAACATTTTTAAAGAAATATTAGGATTTTCTGCAATACAAAATTTCGTTGTTATGGTTCAAATGTTTTTATCCTCCAAAATTCATGTTGAGATTTAATTGTCAACATAATAATATTAGGAGGTAGGGCCTTTAAGAGGTGATTGGGCCTTTAAGAGGTGATTAAGCCATAAGAGCTCCACCCTCATTGGCTGGTTTAATGCCTTAATAAAAGGGCTTTTCCTAGTGGACTCTCTCTCTCTGTCCTTCTGTCATGTGATAGTGAAGAAACAGGCCCTCACCAGAGGCTGGCCCTGTGATATTGAACTTTCCAGCCTCCAGAACTATGAGCCAACAAGCTATATTCATTATAAATTACCTAGTCTGTGATATTCTGTTATAACAGGATAAAATAGACGAAGACAGTCATAAAAAGTCAACTCATTTTCTGATAATATAAACATTTATTTTGAAACAATTCTTAAAGATTAATTTAGATGTTTGACCTAAATAATCTCTCTGGATTTCAGTTTTCTCATGGGCAAAATAGAAGTAATATTGTCTACTTCAAGAAGTTATTTAATAATAGTTAAATAAAATAATAAATGTATATGAGTTCCATAATACTAAGGTGATCATATAATTTATTATCCAAAGTTTGACCTTTTGAATAAATTGGAGTGGTAAAAATAATTTTAAAGTGCATATTTATTTAAACTATTTAATAGCAAACTGC